>NC_068359.1:84250931-84320931 GCF_020536995.1 Dreissena polymorpha
TTATTTATAGGCTTAGTATTAGGGTGCGCATGTATAACCCATTTACTCTTTCCATTATGTGACCAAACACATAATAAAATATATAATAATTGTTTGTGTATTGAACGCGCAATTAATGTCGTGTTGCTGTTTTTTTCAAATGGTTTACGTGGCTTTTGTAGACGTTTTTGAATGCTGTTGAGCGTTTATTCGGTGCATGTTGTGAACGGCAATGTTTCTATATCACTAGATGTGGCGATTCTGGCGACGGTTGGGCCTTTTATCTTGCTGGACATAGGACTAGTATTGTTCGTGTGTAGAAACAGATTAAAAATCTGCCAGAAGCGTAAACCTCGTAAGTATTTCATATAATATTTCAAATTAAAAGCATAGATCAAACCGTCCAGAACATATACGAAATATAAAAGCAAAATACTAGTACTCCCCGAGTTAAGTTAAGTGTACATGTAAAATAGGAACTTCATTTTAAAACATAGTTACCCCAAAGGCAGAATTACGGTCATTCAGTGGGGTCAAAACAGTTATGCATTTAACAAAACAAACTAAGTTTCATTTTACAATATTGATCAAGTAAGCGTTCTAAACGAATTTAAACGTGGTTGCGCTTGCCGCAATGGTTTTAAACGTAAAGCAATCCAAACCAAATTGTGGGTTATAAGAAAATGAACAATTACAATGACATACAAAATGTAATGTAATATTGTTTACTCATATGATCATTATAATTTAATGCCATAGGTTTGTGATATATGTTTACCTTTTTATATGTGTAGATGTACGAGGAATATTGTAGTATCGAGATATAATTAAAATTGCATAACTACAATAAGTATGCAGCATTTTGTTCTCACGGTGTCAACCTAGTGTTTTCACAAAATAATGTAAACTAGTTTCACATGAACAATGATTTCCCGCGTTGGACAATGAACAGGAAATTATTCAGTAGGGTTCAAATAATAGCTGGTCTTTTACACAGTTTAAGGAAATAACCTAACCACAGAAACAAACGTTAATTTTAAACAATGTTTCAACATTCAAAGTTTGACACTACGAAAACTGTCAACCCGAACACTGAGGATAAGGATCATTATTAACCATCCAGTTATTAGACTTAAAACTAATTATACTCAATATTTCTTAAATTGTTTAATATCAGGAGTGTTATTTGGGTTGTGTCTTACCGCCCCGCATTGAAAACTTTTTCATAAGAATCATTCGAATTTTGTTCCTTCTCTTTTAGCATATGAACAACGAATGTATTTGGTTATTCAGGTTTCAATCAAAAGATTTTATTTAAGCGAAGTATTTACACGAGCATGTGTAACACATATCTAGCGTACTTAAATACGTTCGCGCACACATTCAGCTGTAGTAGCATATACTTACGATATTCTAGAAAGTTTTACATCAATACTATTATCTGACATTTATGAAATTATTACCCTTTATTACATTTTGAAATGAGGAATTTCTTTTTTCGAGCGCTGAAAGAAACAATTTGAAAATCGTCAAAATCACCGACTGGCAGTTATTGTTTTAAAAATAACAAATTGGGCGTTTGTATTATTTTATGCTTGTTATATTTGTATGTTTTACCCATCACGTTTATATTAAGATTCTAAAAGATAAACCAAAAAAATTACAAAGACCAATTCTGCTCTTACAGCATTATAGAAGTCTCCGAGACATTGTATATCAAAGATATCGACATTTAACACTATAATGACTATAAATCGAGGATACCCATTGATGCGAAGTATTGTAATTTTGTTATTGTAGTGTGAATACATTACTATGATAATTTTGCAGATTCTCGCATTGGCCTTTGTTTAATCTTCATTCTCAATTATGATCACGGTGTGTGTCAATATGTGCATTTCTATACTAAAGGCTTTAACGATGAGCGTACATTCATTTTAACACGCTTGTCAGTTCAAGACATCGATGCAGCTGCTGCAAGTGTCAACCAATGTAGCGTTAACATGGAACACGAACTTGAGACTTCCGACTTTCATAATGTTACTTACGCTGATTCCCCTGCAGGACCAAATGTCAACATCAGTTATTCGTGTACAGGTTGTATACAATTCTATTCTTATTAAAACTACCTCGAAAAACTAAAATCGCATAATAAAATAACAGCTGCTAAAGTAATGTATATAATCCGTTTTGCATACACATATAATGTTACAATCGCTTAAAAATGATCCTATAAATTAACGGTATGTACCATTACAATATGGAACCGTAAGGAGATAATCAGTGAACATTTACATTTCAGAACCCGATATGCAGCCGATAAGGTAAAATAGTTTACCAGTTTATAAATTGTGAGCAATGTCGTCTAAATATTATCATTACAAACAGCACTCGGTCCAGTTTGCAGTATATATATGTTTATATATATATATATATATATATATATATATATATATATATATATATATATATATATATATATATATATATGTGCCCGCGTTCTGGGCTTAATGATGTGGGTAAATTGTCCTCCCAGATTAGCCTGTGCAGTCCGCTCAGGGACGATACTTACGGCTTTTATGGTATTTTTTGTTTCAAGGAAGTCCCTCCTTACCGAAAATCAAGTTTAGGTGGAAAGTGTCGTCCCTGATTAGCCTGTGCGGACTGCACATGCTTATCTGGGATGACACTTTACGCACAATATGCCCAGTTTTCTCAGAACATGGCACGTATATATATATATATATATATATATATATATATATATATATATATATATATATATATATCTATATATATATATATATATATATATCTCATATATGTCTATATCTATATCTATATCTATATCTATCTACTCTATCTATCTCTATCTCTATCTCTATATCTATATATATATCTCTATACGCGTCATGTGAAAACATGCCTTAATGACACACTTTTCGATTTTTACTTTTTATCATTTTCTTACAGATTTTTTTCTCCTGGTTTCAAATCTGCAACTCTTTTGACGGTGATAGAACAAATACTATGCGGAATTTTAAATCTTTAATACGACACTAACAAAATAATTTCTTTATTTTCGGCGTTAATAACATTGTTTCGCAAGTTAATATTTACGTGTTTTCTGTTTAATAAAGCAATTCAACTGCTCATAAGTAACAATCGGTAACATTTAGATATATAACTATACCATTTTAATACAATAATGATAAGTTAATAACAGTAAATGAATCCGTGAAGTAGAGAAACACAACAATATCCACTTCCACGATTATTTTTTTGAGACAATTATTTCTCAATACTCCAAGTTGAGTATGTTGAAGTGTGCGCTAATCAAACATCACAGTCTTCCTGATGCACTAACACATCACGATGCACAGCGGACACGTAGGCGTAGACAATCTTCGTCATGTAAGCGCGACGCTGCTCCGACAACCCTGCAGCTGTGAGCGTGCGCGGTCTCTCCGTTGCGACAAAACCGGATTCTGATGTCAAAAGAATCTTCGTCTCTTCTGATCCATGTCGTTCCCTTGCGAAAACATATCCGGGACACCGTTGTTCAAATCTGAAGTACTGATATTTCCTGCAATTCAATTTAATTATGTTAAAAATCAATATAATGTACCGATACTTTATTTGTGCCGCTTTTATCAGTATACAAAATATAAGACTATATACAGCACGTATTTAGTGTAAACAATCAAAACCGAATGCCCGGCAAAGCTCTGAACTATGGCTGCAGGAAAGCGCGCCAATCCTCCCACTGCCACTGGGAGTATTGGACGGAGGCGTTGGAGTTGGATGAATCATTCACGACGTCCGACAGGTGTGCAAGCGTACTGACATGGCAACGTCTAAACCTCTTTTTAATGGCGACAAAGCCACTGTCCACGTGACTGCTAGCGTGCCCTGTAAAATAAGGAACTGGCTGCCTTTTTTTTGTCAACATTAACTAGTATGCGTATAGTTTCATAATTTAAAGTTGTCATCCCTTCCTCAATCCCAATTTCCGTACAACAAAAATTAAGGGTTGTAATAAGTTATGTAAATTATAGTAAGGCAGGCGATAAATAAAGACAGTGTAATAATAAGCAATTGATTAAGCTGAAAGATGGCAAATATACTTACATCTCTTGGTCCATATCACCGAAAATCCATTTTGAATTAAACAAAATACAAACAACTTTGCGCGCAAGGCATGTGCAAATGTCCACAAAAACACATTACGTCATTTCGCAATTTTATTGATGACGTTGTAAAGGTCCATTAAGTCAGGTTTTCACATGACGGGATATATATATATAGATATATATATATATATAGATAGAGAGAGGAGAGAGAGAGAGATAGAGAGATCGAGATAGAGAGACGAGAGAGAGAGCTGCTCCGAGCGAGCGAGATATCGATCTAAGAGACTCTCATAGCTCTCGCTCCTCTCGGTATTCTCTCTCTCTCTCTCTCTCTCTCTCTCGCTCTCTCTCTCTCTCGTTCTCTCTCTCTCGCTCGCTTCTCTCTCTCGCTCGCTCGCGCTCTCTCGCTCTCGCTCGCTCTCCTCTCTCTCCTCGCTCGCTCTCTCGCTCTCTCTCGCTCTCTCTCTCTCTCTCTCTCTCTCTCTCTCTCTCGCTCTCTCTCTCTCTCTCTCTCCCCGCTCTCGCTCTCTTTCTCCTCTCTCTCCTCTCTCTCGCTCGCTCTCTCTCTCTCCCTCCTCGCTCTCCTCTCTCTCTCTCTCTCGCTCTCGCTCGCTCTTCTCGCTCTCTCGCTCGCCTCTCTCTCGCTCTCTCTGCTCTCTCTCTCTCGCTCTCTCTCGCGCTCTCTCTTCTCTCGCTCGCTCGCTCTCTCTCGCTCTCTCTCTCGCTCTCCTGCTCTCTCTCGCTCTCGCTCTCCTCTCGCTTCTCTCTCTCGCCTCGCTCTCTCTCGCCTCGCTCGCTCTCGCTCTCGCCTCTCTCTCTCTTCTCTCTTCCTCTTCCTCTCTCTCTCTCTCTCTCTCGCTCTCTCTCTCTCTCTCGCTCTCTCTCTCTCCTCTCTCTCCTCTCTCGCTCTTCTTCTCTCTCTTCTCTCTCTCTCGCTCCCTCCTCTCTCTCTCTCGCTCTCTCTCTCTCTCTCTCTCTCTCTCCCGCTCTCTTCTCTCCCCTCCTCTCTCTCGCCCTCTCTTCCGTCTCCTCTCGAGAGAGAGAGAGAGAGAACACACACACAGTTAAATTGTAATGTAATAAATCAAGAAATCTGTGTTCTGATATAAAAGAACAATGACTTTTTCGAGTCATTTTCGTTCACCGGTGAGTGCATATTATAACACTTTCGCAGAAGTTCAATTCGGTATTGTGGTCTTTGTCCACTTACAGCGCATCTGCTGAACAAAAACACATTACCTTGGATATTACAGGGAGATCCATTGTACAGCTTTGCCAAGGATATTGAAACAACGCGCCCACGTACGCAACTTAAATAATATAATTAGCATTAAATAAATGCATTTAGAAAGATTAACGGGTTTTAACAAGATTTATTTTTTATCTAGACCATGTCTGCGGTTTAATTAATCATATGAAAACATATATGTATGTATCATTAAATAATAAGTTCAGTAAAGTATTTTTAAACCTTGTACTTCGGTTTCGTCCAGAGTTGCATAATTACAAAATAAAAGGTGTATCTGATGCTGATGGATTTTGAATTCGTTAAAAGTAAGGAATGTGATCTTTTAATTTATCTCAAATATATTTACAGACTAAATACAACAGAATTGCAAATGTATCACTTAAAGTTATAATATTACATTCTCTTTACAGTAGAGGGTGCTTGCGGATCTAATGAGCATGAGTAAGTGACCATACTTGTGTAGTATGTTTGTTCTATCGATTTACAAATGATATTGGGATACTCACGGTTAGCAGTAAGATAAACGTCACAGTTGTGTGTCACACATGCATATATTCTTGCAATAAGCTGAACTAGTGCATTTTAAAATAGACGAGAATATATCTTCCAGGAACCCTCGAACTCCTGGTAATTTTCAAGACGACGATCAATTGTATTCATATGTAACCAATCGTCCTCAAAATGTTTCCTGTGCTACAATTGATGACCCTACCTATTCAACCGTCAGCGAGAAGAAACCAGAACCACGTAAAATGGTTGAAGATGACACAATGTCTACAACCGAAAATAATGAGGATCCTGTGTATACAACCGTTAAAAAGGAAAAACCCGACCCCAAGCATAATAAGAATGATCCGATGTGGACACACGTCCATGATAATAATCCACTATATTCAGCTTCGAACAATGGCAACAAACATTCTACTAGCGTGAGCAAAGCTGTTCAACATCTAAAGCATGGCAATAGATCACGTTTTGCAAATGGTAAAGCTGAAAATGCCCAGCTGTGTCAAGCGTTAAACAAGCAAGGCACTTTGGGATCCACTGCTAACAAAGGGAACTCACCTTTTTCAACACAGAACCTGACTGAAGAAGCTAGCTGCTCTTGGGTGCCGCCTGTTCAACTTACGGAAGGTTCTTACAATTAAATGTCATTTAATTCATTCGCTGTTAACGTGTTATAGGTATACCAATTTTACGAGTTTTACAAATCAAGAAGTAACACATAATATACATCAGGGCGATTTACTGATGTGCATATTACATATGGACGGTCTAGACAGAAATATGTGCAAAAACGCATTGAAGCTCATTTATAATCAAGCAAGTTTTTTTAAATTAATTTGCATACATTTTAACTACTTATTACAATAAGATGATCGATATGTATCAGTGTTTTATATTTCAGATTCTCCTACTACAGATTGTAATAGGTGCGTTCTCGAATGTTATGGGTAATGTACACTGTGTGCACAAAGAACGTTCTTAAGTAGCAGTTTGCGAATTTTAACTTATTACGTTTATATATAGGATAACTTTTGTTTAAGTTATTTATCCTATATTCTATGTTATGGCGTATAAAAAAGTATACGAACATAGAGGTCAAGATTCAAATTTTAAATCACATTTCTGTAGTTTTCAAGAGATTATGAGTATTTATCTTCCATGTTCGAGTGTATAAATAACAGAAAGATAACATGTGATATTTGTAAAATGTATTTGGAAAATGCTTTTCAAATTTTAAATTTATACTTTTAAATAAACATGTCCATGTCATTAAGCTATCATTTTTCTCCAAAGAACCTAACCAATGGTCTAAGGCAGATGATTGTGTGTTTTTCCTCCATTGTTTCTAAACGTGTTTTGTTATCAAAGCAAACTGTTGCTGTATCTGTAATTTACCATATGTATGTACATATACCTAACCCGACATAACATGCCTCACAATCAACCGGTTATATATTTCTTTGAATTATTTTATATGTGGAATGATGGGCATATTGCCTATTTGTCTTAGCAAAGCAAATCTATATAAGTTTAAATTCACCACATATAGGTTATGGGAACAATACACAATGTCGTCGATATTGCAGTTAATTTGAATTAAATTTCTTCCCATCGGACATAATGTATTTTTTAACATACATCATGTATGATAATCATAATATAAATATCGCAAAGCCACTTGAAAATGGGCATAAATGACCAACCCTGTGTGCATTGCACATAAAATACATAAAGGAAAGTCCTTGTCTCATTTGTATTACATTTTCTTTTTCCGAGATACAAAGGCGCGCGCGGTTAACAGTCAGAACTTAATCCGGTGTCTAGTTATTTTTCACGGGGAGCAACCGCATGTATCGGAAAATAGTTATCAATGAAAACACGGTATTTGTATGGTGACCATGTGTTTATTACTATTGGTTTGCTTACAGAGAAGTTCTACCAGCAAAATCTGCAGCACAAGTTCCAATTTATAGCAGAGTTAACACGAAGACAGTTAACGGTAATATTTATATCAATTGAACAATCATTTGCAAATGGGATATTCACAATTAATTCGACTGTCACTTAATTGAAGTATATATCTTGTTCGCAATAATGCATTCCATGTGTTTATGTCAGTGTGGTCGGAGACCAATTAGTTTGTTGCCAGTAGATGCACGCTTGCATCTGGCTTCAGTCCGTTTTAATTATAGATCGTGACCAGATTACATTATAAATTGATGTTTGTTGTCGTGTATGTACACTTGGTGTTTGTAAATACGCCAATACATGCAAGTTCAATGAAATAATCTGATCCATCACGTTGACATGTTTATGTAACGATACATGTATATAAGCAATGCTTTTTCGAAAACCAAAGCAATACGGATTTAACTCAAAGGAGGGACGCTAGAGATTTATCTTCAGGACCCCAAGTGGGGCGAGGTCCTGTCTGGGTGGATTTACATGGATTTGGTCATATCATGGAAACGTAAATAGTTACTTGGAGAATTACATTGACTTGGAAATATTGCATTAACAACTAATTTAAAGAATTATATGGACCTGGAAACAGTGTGTTAAAAACTGAATAAAGAGCAAAGAAGTATTCATTGAGTTTAATTATGTATGTGTTAGTATGGTACATCGACATGTAATGTAAGATACCTTTTTTTGTCGTTTAGTTTAAAATATTTTTACTACTTGAAATGCAATCTTGTTAACCAACAGATTGCCACAATTAATACTTATTATTTTGTTCATTTAGGTAAACGCGCAAAAGGTGTAATGTAAGTACGCCATACGATTGTATTGATTTGTTCAGTAGAGAAAATCTTGAGCTGAAATTCTTTCATTACTGAACATATTTTAACTTAATAGCTGTTTATTATTTTCATGGTGAGCTTTTGTGATCGCCTTTTGTCCGTCGTGCGTCGTCCGTCGTCCGTTGTGCGTTGTGCGGCGTCAACATTTGCCTTGTTAACTCTCTAGAAGCCACAGTTTTTGTTCAATCTTCATGAAATTTGGTCAGAAGATTGGGCTCAATGATATTTTAGATGAGGTCGAAAATTGTAACGTTTTTTTGGAAAAACATGGCTGCCAAGGGGCGGTGCATTTTTCCGTATATGGCTATTTATGGCTATAGTAAAATCTTGTTAACACTCTAGAGGCCACAGTTATTGTCTGATATTCATGAAACTTGGTCAGAAGATTTATCCCAATAATATCTTGGACGAGTTCGAAAATGATGCCTGTTGGTTGAAAAACATGGCCGCCAGGGTGGGCGGGGCATTTTTCCTTATATGGCTATAGTAATACCCTGTTAACACTATAGAGGTCACATTTATTTTCCGATCTTCATGAAACTTGGTCAGAAGATTTGTCCCAATAATATCTTCTTATTTCAGGTGAGCGACTTTGGGCCGTTCAGGCCCTCTTGTTTATGAAAGTTAAAGCAATTATTATTTCGTCTGACCATATCTTTAAACTTCTATCAAACAGCACTCAACGAAATTCTGCAAGAAATATGACTGATGACTATCCATACAGCGTGGTAAAGAAATCTCAACGGGAGAAAACAGGTCGTGCAAGTATTTGATTGTTTAACGTTTGCAAATTCATCTCTGAAAAATAATGACGCGTTTAACCCATTTATGCCGAGTGGACTCTCCCGTTCTTCTGAATTTGTTCAATTAATTTCCAAAATTAGGGATGTCTGGTATATTTATTTCTATTTTTCAGAATATTTCTTACAGAAATTCCTTTAAGCAAACAGCGCAGACCCTGATGAGACGCCGCATCTAGAATAAATGGGTTAATTGATTCCTTTTTCGATACATTTCGTGATAGCTTCACATTGTATAATATGTTTTAAACAGACAACTTCTCTTCCATTCGGGCAGAATAAGAACTTTTAATTTGGACGAATAATCAGATGTCTTTGGTCATTTTCTGTACTTTCCGTTGAAGTAAATTCAGCGATCACAAAGGATAAAAACACGATACGATGCTGGCAACGCGATAGTCTATACGAAACATTTTCGTAAAACGTCTTAGTATGTGCAATTTGAGGCGAATTTGTCTCTTCTTTACGCGTACCATTATACGAAATTCAGAAGAACATTCTCTTTGGAGGTTAAACATTTGGTACAAATAGCTTAATCTTACTGACCTAAGACGGTAAAAGACGAGGCTATCAACAACAACATGTAACACAGTATTTGATCGTTCTATTTAAAAACTTTGTGTTTGTTATTTTCGCGGGATATGTTATGATTTTAAAAATGAACTCTGTAAACAAAAATTGTGTTTGTAAAATGAGGATGCCTCCACATTTTGCTTTCGTCTGAAAACTCCATTATTTGAATACATCCGAACAAAAATATGGCATTATGCAAGTTCACACTTTTGTTTATAAGTTTGTTTAACTGTTTGTCTGAAAAGGGATTATGTTAAAATGTATTACCCAAATTAAAGAGATTCTTAAGTATACACGGTGGTCGCTATGTTTGCGAAGTTTCCTTCCCCTTCTACCAAAGTTTTCAATAGTGGTTAGTCAAAAGTTCGGCCGTACTCAATAAAGACAGTCGGAAGGATGGACGGACGGACAAGGGCAAATATATCCCCCAAATGGGTGGCATAAGCAAGCAATTTATTGTTTTAACATGAAATACGTCAAAATAAATACCACATTATAGCGAAATTGTGTTAACGAAATAGTGCTACAAATGTACTACTAATGTACTATTGTGTTGTTAAATGACTACAATTATTTTTATAACCAGACAAAAATATGCACTCATTAACGGCACCCTAGATTATGGGCATTATATTGGATTCAATATGTTGCGCTCTTTCGTGTCCGTGTGAGGTGACTTAATCACGCTTGTTTAAAAAATATCATGTTTTAATTCCTTTTTAGCAATATTTTGATTATAAAATAAACAGTGTTTATATATAAAGGTCACGCTTTAGCTGTATATAACCGTCTAGTGTAAGCATGCAATAAACGGACATATACGCTTTATCTCTTTAAGTTTCATCTTGTTGATATAATAACGTATTTCATGTGATAACTGCGTGCATTATTTGTAGATGCTGACGGTTCACCAGCAAAGACACACTGAGAACAAGTCGTTCGATAATCGTCTCAACGTACAAAGACTTGAGGTAGCACACAGGTTCTGCGTGAAACACATGCAGTCATTGAAACTGTCTACCAGCACTAACTTTTCACTCGCAGTGTTATATATTGAATCGCTCGAAACATATGTTGACGCACGAAAACTAAAATGTTTTCGACAGTTATGCAGGCTTCATTGTAGATACTTGGCCAAGCATGTGTTCCTAAATTGACTGACGCGATTTTTTTACCACGATTTTCAATGCCAATGATTTATCCCCGATATATTTAGGTTTCTTCATAAGTACAATCTTAATGAATACCAATATGTACTTGAGAATTGGGACCTTTGTGTCAAACATGCAGTGTAAGAGGATTATCCGAAGACACGTGATAAACCCATCCAGAGAATTCAGGTATTCGGAAATATTCAATCAAAGGACGGTTACCCATATGTGCCATATGCAATCTCAAAATCCCGTCCAGAGTTGCTGCCCATAGTGAAATCAGTGATTAAAACGGTAGGGCGCATGCTATCGAGATTTTACGCGGAACAGTGCCACAAGTACTCAAGATAATGTGCAAATAGTATTGAACACTTACTTTTTTCAGCCCGTATAATAATCCCCACATAACACGCATGGTGGCACTCGTCATTAAACTAGCGGGGTAGATTTCTACTTACAATACTGCAGTTTACAAAGCTTGAACAGCAAGAAGACGTATTGATGTGTCAAACGTTCTTCAACGCGGGCGCGTCAAACTGTACAATGCTTAAAATGTTACATCGTGCACTGTGGTCGTAAATAATTAAGAGAACGTGATCTATATTTCATTTTTATTACGTGTTTACTACTTTGTTTCTTTTGTTACTATCAATCCTACCGCAATACGCTATGAGTATATAATTAGTAAACAGAAGTTATTCTAAAATTTCGTTTTTCGTGCCTATAATGCCAGATTGTTTTGATCAGCATTGGTTTGAGAATACACGTGTGTGTGCGTTATGCGTATTCACTCATTTCCTTATATATGTTTATTGTTTTAACCGCATGCATACTGCTTTTTCTGTTTCATTGACCTCTAGAACATGTACCTTCCTTAACAATATAAATTGAATTCCATGCCTATAAATAATAGTTCACATATACATGTTTGTGTATATACGTTAGTCTTTTACCATGTAAATGTTTACTATGCTATAGATGTGTAAGATAGTTTACTATATAAACATATACTTCTTAAGCGTGTTGTTAATAATTGTAAACTTTTGTCTTATAACTTGTTCAGCTCTTCATGTATTTAGAGGAAAATAAAGTTATTTCACCATGCTTTGTATATTTTGCATTAGTAGCTCGAACATATTACTCATGTCTTAGAGAACTGTAACGAGGCCTTTGTGACTGTAAACAATTTAATGTGTGTGTATTTCTTTTTTTTTAATATAACTTATTTGCCCATTGATTATTGAATAACGTATTGCCTAAAGTTGAGCTGAGTAAGGGAAAATACGTAATCGGAACATACATTTCAACACACAACATAGAACAAACAACCGCTTTATAACTCATTTTAATTAGGTAGATATATTATTCTTTTGAAACGGCCAATAAGAGGGTTCATGTTTATTATTAATAAGTGGAAAAATGGATGTTCGAGTGATAGTCACGATGATGGATGTTCAAGTGATAGTCACGATGATGGATGTTCAAGTGATAGTCACGATGGCGACGTCCAAGCTGTTCATACTTTTTTTATTTTTTTTATTTTGCATTTTGATCACTTTCCAGAAATATCAATTCGCAGTGATTAGCGTTAATTTCGTATTAATATTCGGTTTATGTATCGACTTGACTCGCTGCGATTTTTTTTTATTTTGTGATCAGGCTACCAATTCGACTACTACAACTGATACTTCTACTACTACCACTACTACTACTACTACTACTACTGCTGCTGCTACTACTACTTCTACTACTACTACTACTACTACTTCTACTACTACTACTACTAGTACTACTACTACTACTACTACTACTACTACTACTACTACTACTACTACTACTACTACGACTACTACTACTACTACTACTACTACTACTTAACTACTACAACAACTACTACTACTATAACTACTACAGCAACTACTGCTACTGCTACTTCTACTACTACTGCGGCTACTACTACTTCTACTACAACGACGACGACTACGACAACTACGACTACGACGACTACGGTAGACTACGACGACTACTACGACGACTACTACGACGACTACTACGACTACTACTACTACGACTACTACTATACTACTACTACTACTACTACGACTACTACTACTACTACTACTACTACTACTACTACTACTACTACTACTTCTACTACTACTACTACCGCTACTTCCACCACTACTACTACAACTACTACTACTCCTACTATTACTACTACTTTTACTACTCCTACTTCTACTACAACAACAACTACTAATACTACTTCTACTACTACTACTACTACTACAACAACAACTACTACTACTTCTACTACTACTACTACTACTACTGCTGCTGCTACTACTACTACTGCTACTGCTACTACTACTACTACTACTACTACTACTACTACTACTACTACTACTACTACTACTACTACTACTTCTATTACTACTACTACTACTACTACTACTACTACTACTACTACTACTACTACTTCTACTACTACTACTACTACTACTACTACTACTACTACTTCTACTACTACTACTACTACTACTACTACTACTACTACTACTACTACTACTACTACTACTACTACCGCTACTACCACCACTACTACTACAACTACTACTACTCCTATTATTACTACTACTTTCACTACTCCTACTACTACTTCTACTACTACTACTGCTGCTGCTACTGCTACTGCTACTGCTACTGCTACTGCTACTGCTACTACTACTACTACTACAACTACCACTACTACTACTTCTACTACTACTACTACTACTACTTCTACTACTACTACTACTTCTACTACTACTACTACTACAACCTATACAATGCGCAGACATTTAAACTTGTTTCATTTATCATAACGTTTCTATATGAATCATGTTTTGCTTTATTTGTTTCATTATCGGCGAACATAAAATGGGTTTTTACAATAGCTAAAAATAACTCGGTAATGCTATTAATAGCGTCATCGATAGGCTGTATTTTCCGTGTAGTCTCGTTAAGATGTTTATTGTGTAAACGCGGGTTTTTATCAGTGTCCAAAACTAGTATTGTTTTCGTTTCAAATACGTATACATGTTATACATTTGTATAAGTATCTATAGACGTTTGTACTCTCTACAATAGGCATGAAGTATCTGAGGATTCGTTGATGTCGTGTACACACACATTCTGAAACTGTGTACTTAACCCATTTATGCCTAGCGTCTAGAAAAAATGCCTTGGCAAACAGCGTAGACCTAGATGAGATGCCGCATGATGCGGCGTCTCATCAGGGTCTGCGCTGTTTGCTTAAAGGAATTACTGTTAGAAATATTATAAATATAGAAATAAATATTCTAGACATTAATTGATCCAATTTAGAAGGATGGGTGAGTCCACTAGGCATGAATGGGTTAATCTTTAATCTAGACTACCCGTCTGCGGTTGATCGATTTTTGGCATACCGGGTATGCGTTTGGTGAAAAGCTTGTGAGGAAAACATTTGGTTGGATATTGTTCAGCTGATTACGGTACAGCATTTTACACAAGGGGGTATTTAAAATAATTTCATCTAGAAAGAGTTATAAATAAACTTTGTTTTCATTCATAAATAATTCTTTGTGTTGTATTGTGAATAAATATATTGAGTACGTAAGCTAGCGTAGGACATGTGATTAGGGCACGCATTATATATTTCTCACCTCTGTGTAGAATGGATATGGGATTCGCAAAACAAAGGATATGTGTACGGATTATGAAATATATTAATGCCTTGTTTGTCTACGGACATTCAGTCTTAAACAATTTAAATAGAGGGAATAATTGGTCGCTGGGATATTGAGTTAGTGCAGTGCTTCAGCTAGGATTTGAAAAGGGCAGGACGGGCTGTTTTGCCTTAAGGGCACTTTCGACGCGCAACATTTTGTAAAAAGGGCACTTACGAGCGCTTGGACGTTTCTGCAATGCTTCCTGTTGCATGTTTATTTATATGTTATTATTAATTGTTAGAATATATTATTCCCATTAGTATTAACCTATTCAAATATAATGTCTACAAAAAGGAATACATTAAATACAATTTAATAAGAGGTTTATTAATTATCATATGTAAAAAAATAAAGGGCGGGGGGGCCTAGGAAGAGCAGGGCGGAGGTTCGGAAGGACAGGGCGGGGCGCCCTTCAATTTATGCCTAGCTGGAGAACTGTAGTGTACCCACAACATTAACGGAAATTGATTTCAAAAGCGTAATAATTATTATACTGATATTATTTCATTGGGAAATTAGGGAATCCGATTCAGATAAAAAATAACCCCCATCAGTAAAACGCGAGGTTACTTTCAAAATTGTGATGGGTAAATAAGGAAGCCGATTGAGATATAAAAAGCCCCATCTATTTAAAATGTTATTAAACAAGTGACGTATAAGTATTTGTCATTGAATTATTGACTTGTATAGATTTGAATGCTGAACCTGATCGTTTCAACGAATTGTAAAAACAGTTGTGTGTTATTCAAGTGGATATAAACTTCACGAACGTAAGTAATTTAAATAAATGTGTCTTCTACTAGAAGATTATGGTGTCAATTTTCCGGATTATTCCGGAAATCCGGATTTGGGCCGTCTGGTGTCGATTTTTAGATGAATGTAAATCCGATGAGTTTGTTTCAGGGGGGGGGGGGGGTAGTGGGGTAGGGACGAATTCTTTGAGCACGTGATCATTTGGGACCGACTATTGTAATAGCCTCGTCGGCATTCCGGACAATTGCGCTCGGTACCGATTTTTCCCGGTCTTTAATTTATTGATTTCTGATTAGTAAGCGACTGGCACTGACATGAGCAGTAACTGCCGAAACCTCTTCGCTACTTTTCAAAAACCGTACACTTCTAGTACGAATGTTGTAAATGTCCGCCATCTTGAATTTTTAAATTATCCACTGGCAAATTAAAGCACTGCAATATAATATTTTAAAACAATATGTCAAACAAATTATATATTGATTGCATATTTGCTAGGTTACTTATTACTGGTTTTCATTTTCTGAAATCAAACGATATCATATGCATATTTTATGTCATGTGCAAAGACATATCTCGATATGTTTTTGGCCAGTCGTTTCCGGTTACTGTAGTGTCCGTATATAATGACGAATACAAATGCGGTGTTAGTTTTAGGGGTAATCTGGTTGATAATGTTTCGCATTGTACTCACCAGAATTTGACCAAGAAAGTCAATCAAAAAGAATAATTAGCGAGGGAGGGGCTCTGCGCTCTAATCTTTTCCCTTTATCCTACGGACTCAGACTCTCGGCTTAATTTTCCGGATTTCAAATATGGGACAATTGACACCCCTCATTTATTATTTTACTTCAATTTCTTGTTATGGTCCAGGTTTTTTTGTATCTGATTTTGGGGAAAGGGCCTGGCCTTTTTTTCGGGGAAAAAATCGCGCGAAACGCGGGATTTTGGGGAAAATAAGGAAAGTCTTAAATAATCAATTTAACATATTTTACTTTACTTTAAAACAATTCCAAGGCAACAGATAATTTAATAATGTACTATTTTTTATATTTAACCAGGTTTTCCGAAGGAAAAAACTGGTTATTAGATTGGCGAATGCGGGCGGGCTGGCTGGCTGGCTGGCGGGCTGGCTGGCTGGCGGGCTGGCGGGCTGGCGGAATAAGCTTGTCCGGGCCATAACTATGTCGTTCATTGTCAGATTTTAAAATCATTTGGCACATTTGTTCACCATCATTGGACGGTGTGTCGCGCGAAATAATTGCGTCGATATCTCCAAGGTCAAGGTCACACTTTGAGTTCAAAGGTCAAAAATGGCCATAAATGAGCTTGTCCGAGCCATAACTATGTCGTTCTTCGTCAGATTTTAAAATCATTTGGCACATTTGTTCACCATCATTGGACGGTGTGTCGCGCGAAATAATTACGTCCATATCTCCAAGGTCAAGGTCACACTTTGAGTTCAAAGGTCAAAAATGGCCATAAATGAGCTTGTCCTGGCCATAACTATGTCATTCATTGTGAGATTTTAAAATCATTTGGCACATTTGTTCACCATCATGGGACGGTGTGTCCCACGAAAGAATCACGTCAATATCTCCAATGTCAAGGTCGCCACGACTAAAAATAGATTTAAAAAAAAAAAAAAACTTACAAAGGGGGTTAATTTTTTTTGGTCATTTCAAAAGTTCAGTTTGAGTTTTCTCCCTTTATCAGATTTTTTTTTCACAATGAAAACCTGGTTTTGTGACAATTTTGTCCCTTGTTTCTACACTGGATCAGGATAACTTATTTATTTAAAGTTTAAACAAAAAATAATAAAAATTTTTTGGAGGAGGGGATATGAAATCTAGGGTAAAATGTTCCTGCTGAGGGGAAAAAAATCCGAGGGGAAAAAGCCGTTTTTCGGCGGGTCACAAAGAAGGGAAAAAAACCTGTGGTCTATAATACACATTCTAACACGGCACGTGCAAATTTCATATATAAACAGAGAAGAAAATCGGCTATGGGTTTTTCTAAAATAATTATGGGCGGAGCTTATACACTGAAAGCACGCACTGTAACTAAACGAAACATGCCGATACATTTCCACCAGCGTAATAATCCGGTATTTTATGAAGGCTGTTATTTAGGGCGGAGATCTGATCGACAGAACAGTCGAAAGTTATTTTTATGGGCGGGACTTCACATAAAATAGTTCACACTAGAAATAAGATACATTGTATAAATCTTAAGTAAAACCGTGTTAGAATTGAAATAATTCGTTTACGTTATAGTTTGTTGTCGAATAACCCAGGGCCGGTAGTTTATATGCATGGTTTATCCTTTCGCAGTATACAAATGTACATATTTCCCGTTTAAATACAAACGAACTGTTGGAATGTATTTAAAAAAGGACTTTCACTTTCGCTTTGAAGTTTCCCCATTTTTCAGAAAATCACTGGCAAATGTTGCTCGAAATTATTTCGCATATTGTAGTTGTCAGTTGTCGAGCGTTAATTGTGTGATTTCAGTGGATATTCTCTTTACGGACGTAAGTAATTGTTATTTGATTACGGTTTATAATAAGTATGAGAACCAAATTTACGCAGACGACACACACTCTACAAATATTGATTATTTTATAACAAATAAATATTAGTTTATAAAAATCAATTAAACTTTCCCCGCTTTTCAGAAAATTGCTTGAAAAAAACTTAAGAACGTGAGTGTATTAAATAGATGTGTTATCTAGTTATGATGTTCTTTGCATCTGGAAACCAAACCATTATATTCATACGACACGCTATATAACTGTTGACAATTGTAATACAAAAAATTATTTATTAATGAATACTTTTAATTATACTTTCTGAAAACTTTTCACAAATTGACCTGTGTTGAATTATCTATTTTTTTAAATCAATTTACAATAAGTTGCCAATTATTGATTGTAATAGAATACCAAAGTTATACCACCTGCAGACCTGTAAGATATATTTTGTGAGACAATTTGTTATGAATAGTATTGTGTTGCATTATCTATTTTTTTAAATCAATTTACAATGAGTTGCCAATTATTAATTGTAATAGCATACCAAAGTTATACCACCTGCAGGCCTTTAAGATATATTCTGTGAGACAATTGGTTATGAATAGTATATTTAGACTTTTGATGAAATGACGAATAATTAATCAGGAAAACAGCAATTTAAGAAACAAAGGCGTTTGATAAATTGTGATGATGGGAATTAAACTATACATAACTGGTACTTTCCAGTTAGTAATTGCGATTAAATGCTGCATATCCTGCTTCATAATATGCAAGACAAACTGAATAAATTAGCATTATTAATGTACAGCTATACTTGTTTATGCATTAACACAGTGCTCCAGTATAGAAACACGTTTTTATGTACGTAACAAATGTCCCTTATACTCATGCAAAACTGCTCGAGTAAAAGTTTAACAAAATACCCGGCTATTTCCGTGACATAACACATATATTTTATATGACACGAAATTGCCAGTAAAAATAGTATTCACTAATATATAAAGAAAAGCAGGTAACTGCTTGATCTTTTAGTAATATATCAGGCAAGGCTTAGAATGATATAAGGGCGAGGTTTATATTACAAAACAAGAGGCTTATGAGGGCCTGAATTGCTCTACTGCTATAAACACTGTGCAAGTTTGGAAAGAGTAAGATAGAAACTGTGTACTTAACCGCGCAAACAAGGATAATTTTCTCAAATTCAAGGGGAGATTATTGTGTACTTATTTCTCCGATACTGCTCATATTCTATAGGGTTCAAGTCCTCATTGATATAAAGATACTGTTCAAATTTGGAAATAATTGGATGAAAACTGTGGAATTAATTGCGTAAACAAGCGGGATTTCAAAATTTTCTCATATTCAAGGGGAAGTTCTGGACTTATTGCTTCGATATTGCTCTTTTTAAACAAGGGCTGTTTGTAAAACATGCATGCCCTCATATGGGCTGTCAGTTGTAGTGGAAGCCATTGTGTGAATAAGTTTTTTGTCACTTTGACCTTGACCTTTGACCTAGTGACCTGAAAATAAATAGGGGTCATCTGCCAGTCATGATCAATTTACCTATGAAGTTTCATGACCCTAGGCCTAATTATACTTGAGTTATCATCAGGAAACCATTTTACTGTTTCGAGTTCCTGTGATTGGTTCAACAGTGTTTTAAAAACTGTTGAACGTGTGTTAAATTAACATTTGTACGAAATATTTTGCAAGAAACTGCAAGATATTGTCTTTCTAACTATGTCAATATTTCAATAAAACACATAAACAAGAAAAGCAAATTAGGACACAATTTTAATATATAAAACTTCTGACTAGAGGATTGTGTTGAATACACAATAATATATAATTAAATAAATAATCATAAGAACATCTAGAATCAGTGGAGTGATAGTATTATCACTATTATACTTATATCCAAAACCGCAACAAGCATGTCTACTATTGTGCCGTGACAGCATCACCTGTTACCTGTAGGACAAAGCACATTCTCCAATAAACTTATTCCCAACAAAAAACTCAAACAGAACTACTTTTCTGGCTTGCGACTTGATTAGTTGCACTTGTGCTACCTCTTAGTCTTGCTAAATCAACGTTATGTTTGCATCCGTGTAGCACAGTTTACAATTTGCTTTATCGGGATTTTTTTTTACCACTCAAAATGTGCAGCTCCATGAGATAAACATGCATGCCAAATATCAAGTTGCTTTCTTCAATATTGCACAAGTTGTAACCAAGATTTAAGTTTTGGGACGAACACACATACAATGAAAGACAGACAGGCCAAAACAAATATACACCCGATCATTCAATCCGGGGGCATTAAAAGCAAGTAGGTTACATACATCCATCTTAATAGATTCTACTATTAGACTACACTTGCTCAAACTTCTTTACATTCAAAAAAACTACAGGTACCAATAATCAGTACATTTTGCAAAAAGTTGTTTCATTAGTGTTTGTTAGGTTTTCATTTTATTTTCTTGAAAAAATATGCCTAAACAAAAATGTTGAGTACTGGGATAGTGACAACATTGTCCAATTGTCACTTTATCCTTGAAATCATCATTGTGCACATGCTTAATATTTTTAGCTCACCTGATTGGTCAGGTGAGCTTTGGGGATCGGTCTTTTCCGTCGTCCGTCCGTCGTCCGTCCGTCGGCCGTCATCCACATTTGGTTAGTTTTTTACTCTAGAGGCCACATTTCTTGTCCCATCTTCATGAAACGTGGTCAGAAGATTTGTCTGAATGATACCTCGATCGAGTTCGAAACTGGGTCATGCTGGTTCAATAACAAGGTCACAAGGTCAAAAAAATGAAAAACCTTGAAAACACTGTAGAAGTCACATTTCATGCCTAATCTTCATGTAACTTTGTCAAATGTTTGTCATAATGATATGTTAGTTGAGTTGAGTTTAAAAGTGGTTCTGGTCCGTTGAAAAACATGGCCGCTAGTGGGCGGGACATTTTTCCTTATTTGGCTATAGAGAAACCTTGTAATCACTCTAGAGGCTACATATTTTGTCCGATCTTCATGAAACTTGGTCAGAAAATTTGTCCCAATGATACCTCGATCGAGTTTGTAACTGGGTTATGCTGGGTCAAAAACTATGAATCTTCATGTAACTTTGTCAAAATATTTGTCTTAATAATGTGTTGGTTTAGTCCAAAAGTGGTTCCGTCCGTTGAAAAACATGGCCGCCAGTGGGCGGGGCATTTTTCCTTATTTGGCTTGTGAGAAACCTTGTGATCACAATTTTTGCCAAATCATCATGAAACTTGTTCAAAACATTGGTGTTATTGTTATCCCGGACGAGTTCGAAAATTGTCCAGATCGGTAAAAAAACATGGCCGCTTGTGGGCGGGGCTGTTTCCTCTATGTATATAGTGAAAACATGTGAATACTCAAGAAGTCACATATTTTGCCCAATTTTCCTGAAATTTGGTCAGAACATTTGCTTCCTAGATACGAGAGTTGAGTTCCAAAATGTTCCGGTCCGTTGAATAACATGGCTGCCAGGGGGGCGCATTTTCGTAATATTTGTATTGTGAAAAAAAGCTTGTGAACACTCTAGAAGTCACACTTTTTGCCCAATCATCTTGAATCTTTGTAAAAACATTGGTTTTATTTATTTCTCAGAGGAATTCGAAAATTATCCCGATCGGTCTTAAAACATGACCGTCATAGGGGGGGGGGGCAGTTTTCCCTATATGACTATAGAGAAAACTTGTGAACACTTTAAAAGTCACATTTTTTGCCTAATCATCATGAAACTTAGTCAAGACATTGGTTTTATTGATATCTCGGACAAGTTGGAAAATGACTCAGATCGGTGAAAAAACCCCACTTTTTAGCTCACTTGATTGCTCAGTTGAGATTTTAGGATCAGTCTTTGTCAGTCGTCCGGCCGTCCATCCACATTTGGTTAATTAACACTCTAGCATTCACATTTCTCAAGCATTATGTATCATAATTGCTGAGAAGCTATATGGCCAAAAGATCTCAGTCAAGTTTGATGAAAAAAATAGCATAATAAATGCCAGAATTATTGCCCTTAGATTGACAATTTTTATGATATGGTACAAAATCCGTGTAAACACTGTAGATGTCACAATTTTATTTCAGTTTTTATGAATCTTGGTCATTATCCCCACGCTTTTTGAAAAAAAGGTGGGGATATTGTGGTGATCTCCGCCGTCCGTCCGTCCGTCCGTCCGTCCGTCCGTCTGTCCGTCCGTCCTGGCCACTATCTCCTCCTACACTAAAAGCACTAGAACCTTGAAATTTACACACATGGTAGCTATGAGCATATGTGCGACCCTGCACTATTTGGAATTTTGATCTGACCCCTGGGTCAAAAGTTATAGGGGTTGGGGTGGGGCCGCGTCAGAAATTATCACTCATTTTTTTTAGGTTATTTTACATTTACTTCTTAATTTCTACACCGATTCACTTCAAATTGATACTGGACCTCACCTATGACAATACGGTCAATCTCAACCATGCATGGCCCCATTCCCAACCCTGGGGCGCCCCGCCCACATAGGCCACACCCACCAAAAATTTCCATTTACTATAATTTTTTCATTTCTACACGGATTCACTTCAAATTGATACTGAACTTTTGTTATGACATTAGGGTCAATCTCAACTATGCATGGCCCCAATCCCAACCCTGGGGCGCCCGCCCACATAGGCCACACCCACCAAAAAATTCCATTTACTATAATTTTTTCATTTCTACACGGATTCACTTCAAATTGATACTGAACTTCTCTTATGACATTAGGGTCAATCTCAACTATGCATGGCCCCATAACCAACCCTGGGGCCCCGCCCACATACACCACACCCACCCAAAATTGCCTTTACTATAATTTCTTCATTTCTACACCGATTCACTTCAAATTGATATTGAACTTCTCTTATGACAATACAGTCAATCTCAACTATGCATGGCCCCATTACCAACCCTGGGGCGCCCCGCCCACATAGACCACACCCATCCAAAATTGCCTTTTACTATAATTTCTTCATTTCTACACCGATTCACTTCAAATTGATACTGAACCTCTCTTATGACAATACGGTCAATCTCAACTATGCATGGCACAATTACCAACCCTGATGGCACAATTACCAACCCTGGGGCGCCCTGCCCACATATGTCACACCCACCCAAAATTGCCTTTTACTATAACTTCTTCATTTCTACACCAATTCACTTCTAATTGATGATGAACTTCTCTTATGACAATACGGTCAATCTCAGCTATGCATGGCCCCATTACCAACCCTGGGGCACACCTAGGTCAAACATTCGGCGTGGGGATACGCGTCGGCCTCTGCCGCGCCATTTCTAGTTTTATTTATTTTTGTGAGCGAAGATTGATGTTTGGTCATGAGGGGTCAAAATATAGGTCACCAGGTCAAATCTTACAAAAACCTTGTTAACACTATATACGCCAGAGTTTTGGTTCAATAATGATGAAACTTTACCAGGATGTTTGTATGGACACTATCTAGGTCAAGTTAGACGTTTGGTAATTTGAGGACAAAATCTAGGTCATGGGGTCTAATCTTATTAAAAAAAAACTTGTAAACACACTAGAGGCCACAGTTCTGGTCCAATAATGATGATACTTCACCAGGATGTTTTTCTTGATGATATCTAGGCAAAGTTTTACATTGGATCATGTGGGGTCAAAATCTTGGTCTCGGGGTCCAAATCTTACAAAAACCCTGTAAACACATGTAGAATGAGCATTACTTGCAAATGTTAGAATTGCAAAAAAACGTGCAACGTATATTACTCAATCAGAATTAATCATATTGTCACACTGCAAAAGTAAACAGAAGAGAACCAATGTAACATGCTCTATAGTACCGCATTTTCAAATGAGCAATGAACAAGGCCTTGTAAAAAAGGTGAGTAAATTAGGACCATCTTGGCCCTCTTGTTTTACAATGTCATCAAAAAAATGTGGCTTTACTATTAAGGGTCACAATAAGTCCATATATTTACTTAACCCATGATAACCTATGTCCAAACTCTGCAGTAGAAACCATTACAGTTTACATTCTGTCTGAACTTTCTTTTTTTGGAGGGGGGGGGTATTGGGAAAGAAGGTGTACAGCTTAAATAGAGGATTTTTTACCAAACAATGCTTCTGTTTAATGAAACAAGTCTGAGCTTTCAGGATACAAGACAGTGTTTTACATTTAGTATTTACCTCATGAAAATTTCTGAAAGGAATATCAATTAAAAATGTGATCATGTTTTGTAAAACAACCAATTGCAACAAGTTAAAAAATAATTGTTCAGTGTTCCGTGTTCTATAAGTCATTTGAAATGGCATCAATGAGCCTGACAGACAGGACAACCCATCATATACAAGTATTGAACCTCCAAGCATAGACATCATCAGAGAAAGACACTTTGCAGTGGTTCGACTCCTTAAATGTCATGTGTATTCATATATCTCATCACAAGACATGATACATATCGCACCGTATGTTGTGAAGGGTTGAGAAGTATAACATTTCATTGTTCGTTTCTAATGCTATGCAGCTTTTTATTTATAGTAACCTCAGATTTTAATACCTGGGCGACGTAATTGCCTTCCTCTGCACTCATGAACAACATCTGCCGAGTCGAAAACCAATCCACAATATCAATGTATAGCTCATCCTTCCTGGAAAGGCCTTGTGATACACCAGAACTGCAATTTGCAAAATATGTCAAACAGTAAAACTTATGTAAAACAAAAGGGCTATGTCATTCTCCATCTATTATCTTTTGACCACTGACACTATGGTTTTCCATAAACATGTGTATCATATTATTAAAGTTTAATTGGCCAATAGTGATTCCTTTTATGCCTCTTTAGTGATAAACAGATTGCGCCTTTAGACCACTCTACAATTGTTATGGGTTCTGTTAAAAGATAAACTAAATTTATTTTAACACTTGACAATTTGTTGAAAATATATTCTGATGCCACTGTACAAATATTAATGTATAGAATGGTAAAATTGATTTAACTCTAATAGCACTGATTTTCATATAGATAAATGTCTGTGTCACAGACAATGTGAATATTACATAGTTTAGAAATTTTTATATCAAACTTATAGATGTACATGTATACCTTGATGGTTTTTTTTTAAATTAGAGGAACTGGAGTGTGTTTCATCATAACTTTAAATGCATTCTTTATACATATTTTTGCAATGGAGTTGCTGAATACATCTCCTAAACAGTCTCATCCTCTATGCACTCCAGTCGAAAATACTTCGTATCAGGAAACAACAATGTTAGAATAATGAAAAAGCATTCTTATTTGTTTAATACATGTCTTTCAAATGAATTAAAAATGTATCATATGGTGAGATTTTTTTGTTTGTAGATATCAGATTATGGCGGAAAAAATGTTCACAAGAGCAGGAAAAAAGCTCAAAAACACGTTTTCAGTGTCCAAATGCTTAAGGGTTTAACAAGTTTGAACTGCCAGTATTAAACTAATATATGCCACTGTAAAATATGTCTACATGAAAACATAAAATATTCCAAACCACATAATTTATAAAGCCCGACAGATAACTGACAGACAGCCATGCATTTTGATAGTATTAGGGGGATAGTTTAAAATTTCATATATTTTTAGCACATCTATTTTTTTTTTTTTAAATGAGCTATTGTCATCACCTTGGGGTCGGCGTTGGCGTCGGCGTCCGGTTAAGTTTTGCGTTTAGGTCCACTTTTCTCAGAAAGTAACAATGCTATTGCATTCAAACTTGGTACACTTACTTACTATCATTAGGGGACTGGGCAGGTAAAGTTAGATAACTCTGGCGTGCATTTTGACAAGATTATGTGCCCTTTTTATACTTAGAAAATTGAAAATTTTGGTTAAGTTTTGTGTTTAGGTCCATTTTATTCCTTAAGTATCAAAGCTATTGCTTTCATACTTGCAGCACTGATTAACTATCATACGGGGACTGTGCAGGCAAAGTTATGTAACTCTGACTCGTATTTGGACGGAATTATGGGCCCTTTATACTTAGAAAATTGAAAATTTGGTTAAGTTTTGTGTTTTGGTCCACTTAACCCCTAAAGTATCATAGATATTGCTTTCATACTTGGAACACTCGCAAACTATCATAAGGGGACAGTAAAAGGACAAGTTGCATAACTCTGGTTGTCATTTTTACGGAATTATGGCCCTTTTTTGACTTAGAAACTTTGAATATATGGTAAAATTTTGTGTTTCGATCCACTTTACTTCCAAAGTATCAAGGCTATTGCTTTCAAACTTCAAATACTTTCATGCTATCATGAGGTTACTGTACCTGGCAAGTTGAATTTTACCTTGACCTTTGAATGACCTTGGGTAAAATTATTAAATTTTGCTAAAATTGCCATAACTTGTTTATTTATGTTTATAAAAATTGTCTTCACTGCAAGAAGAAATTAAAGCATCACTTTACAATGTAAAAATGTTCTCAAACACACACATGCACAACAACTCTCTCTCTCTCATACCCTATATAAAAACAATTACCCTACACTTAAATAATTTTGGGGATTATGCCTTATAGCAAGGAATTCTTTGCACTAATTCATAAACAAACCTTATTTAGCGGGGGTATTAATTCTACGGATTTGCTCGTTTAGTAACAAAGTCGCAACTGAACGCGTATGGTTACTGTTTAATGCGTTCATACGCACGCACGGGTCGTTTCTAGGGTCTCTAATATACATAATATTATGCCTATTCGCATGTTCATGCAACTTTAATATTTTTGAATATAATTTATTGATAGTTATATAATTAGATAGTTAAACAATACTTAACCTTGATTTGTTCTAGGTCATGGGTTCACTGTGGTGTATAATGGCATTCCTGATTAAAGGTATGTTTCTTCTTGTGTGATGCTATTCTTGGTTAGACTATTATTAGTCCATAAACCATTACTTATGAACTGCGTAGTGCTTCGTCTCTTTTATTTATATGAATCAGCAAATTTATTTAAGTGAATGTTGCGTCGAGGTATGGTTTTATTTAGAACGTATTTGTAATATTTCATAGCCTGCAATGTTATTGATTTCACATTCAGCTTTGACTCACGGAATGTGTCACCAGAATTGAAACAATGTGCTTATTTCTTCGTCGTGTGTCATAAGCAATTGGACATCGCAACCATGCTATGTTGGGGGCACAGTAGATGCAAATAAATTTACGAAATCAATATTTGATAGAAACGACTTAATAATTCAAATTTTTGGGCGGCACAAGTGTACACTGAATGTTTATTAGGTATAAATGAGCGCGCGTTTCACCGCAATCGTGTATTGTTTTACTTTGGTTTAATGTCGTTAAATATATATACTAATTGTATGATTTCATTTTAGGATTTAGCATGACCGGAGCCATTTTGGTTCGCCAACATGGAGCTCAAATAGTTGCTACATTTGAATGTACTTCTCACACTGACATAACCATCAACTTTATTGACCTTTCGAACACACCACGAATCATAGCAGATTGCGACGCGCAAGTTGGTTCATGTCATGTCTATGACTCGATTATTGCAAAGTACTATGCAGTGACATACACGGACGAAGGAGCTTTCGTGTACATAAAGAACACAACGTACGCATTAGGAAAATATACATGTTGCGAAACGTATAATAAAACAAATTGTGACAGCACGGAGCTTGTATCCTTTGCTGCAAATGATCCGAACAGAAGTTATGTCCAGATCGGCAACAAGCAGTCGGAAATTATTGAAACCGATCAAAGTGGTAGGAGCGATTGCATGCAAGGTAAGAAATTGTCATTTTTTGACCGACTTGTTATGCCCCCGGATCGAAAAATCGGGGGTATATTGTTTTTGGCCTGTCTGTCTGTCTTTGTGTCATTGTGCCCATCATTGTATGTGTGTGTCCCAAAACTTTAACCTTTGTTAAAGTTTTGCAATAACTTTTGCAATATTGAAGGTAGCAACTTGATAGTTGGCATGCATGTATATCTCATGGGGCTGCACATTTTGAGTGGTGAAAGGTCTAGGTCATCCTTTAAGGTCAAATGTCATATTTATGGCTTCAAAGCGGCGAAATAGGGGGCATTGTGTTTCTGACAAACACATCTCTTGTTTAAATTGTTGCTGACACGTCCCTTTAAGAACTTCAAATAAATGTTTATGCTATATATATATTATAAATGGATTTCATTCAGACGAATTTTAAATTAAACACACTGAATATGCATTTTGCGATTTTCTCACGATAAAATAATATACAAGGTTAAATGTATTGTATAAAACTATCAGATCAGTGCTTTGAAATGACTGTTAAAAGGAGGTTATCCCAGCTTTAATCAAGTGTTTGTTCAATGTCCTATTGCATATAGTGTTCTTTACTGTATATGTTGTTGTCTATTGGAAACTGGTAACTTAATAAAATACTAACGGTTGGCAATACGAATTTATCTCGTCATATTGGCTATAAAGTGTAATTGTTCCTATGTATGCACTATCAAATCATATCTTCCAATACACTCTTATTAGTTGAGTAGCAAATGACATGAATGCATCATTATGCATGATAAATAGTATTCAATTAAAATGATATGTTAAACGTATGTTTTTTTGTTTGCAAAGTTTAAGTCCGTGAACAATAGTATTTTCTCATTGTTCAATTTTCAGGTCAATCGTTCGATGAATCTCTAAGGATGATGAAAGGATTCATAATAAGTTCATTTATTTCAATACTTATTTTCATCCTTATTTTAATCGGCATATTCTTCAGACGGCTGTATTTAAAAGGTATGATGCTTATTATTGTACACACTCAAATGATGCAACGTTTCTATATATGCATCGAATATTTAAGAGGCCTTTTCACGTTTTGGTAAATTGAAAAAATAGAAAAAAATGTTTTGGAATCGCAATTTTCGTTGTGGTTATGATATCTGTAAGGAAACAGTAATACTGAATATTTTCCTTGCTCTAAAATATTCATTGTATGCATCTTTTGACGATTTAAAAACCTGAATATTATGATGCGTTGCAACGCGAAACGATTGAATAATTTTGAGAGTTCTGTTGTTGTTATATTTTGTAATACTACGAGGATTGCTTATATAAAGTATACAACACATCCGTCAGGTGGTTCGAGCCCAGTTGAGGGTTACTTTTTTTCTTTGTCTAATTTTATTGTGTTTTTTTACTGGAGCTTTTTAGATCCAATGTTTACAATAATCAATATAAAGCATTTAATGACAATATTCAATACATGCAAAGATCAGTGAAAAGGTACCTTTTAGAATTACTAAAAAATACAACGTGTCAGTAGACCGGACACATACCCGTTATCTATTTTCCTGTACAATTAAATGTATCGATCACATTTGGATTATACATAACTATGAATGCATGCGTGTTATTGTTTCTGTTACTATTGCATACATTATTTATAGATAATATTTAAATAACTTTTATATTTCAGGTCATTTACAGCGAATCAAACGCACCAAGGTAACGTAAATGGCTTGTTATTAGTAATAGAAAGTCGCGTTCAACATAACTAGAAGAGTTACAAGAGCAGAATATTATCTGCATATATCAATAAGAAATTATGCATTGTGATATTTATAAGCAACCGCCATAGGCGAAGGGATATTGTTTTGGCTTTGTCCGTCCGTCCGTCTTTTCGTCCGTCCGGAGCCATATCTTGGAAGTGCTTTGGCGGATTTCATTGAAACTTGGTATGAGTATATATATATGGCTAACAGGATGATGCACGCCGAATGGCATTGTACACCATCTGTTAATAACGGAATTATGGCCCTTTGTATCTTGAAAAAAATGCATTTTAATATAAACTTACAGCTTTATCTCCATTAACACATGAGCCAGAGCCATGACACTTGCCAGAGTTTTCTCAATCATCTGGGGGTGCTTCACATTCAACACCCATAATCCTAGGGGCCAACGTCAAGGTCACACATTGAGGTCAAAGGTCACAAATTTGAGCATTTATTCATTATTTAGTCATTCCTTTACTATTCCATGAAACTTGCTATAGTTGTTCTTTATCATCTGGGGTTGCTTCTAATTCAACACCCATAATCCAGGGGCTAAGGTCAAGGTCACACATTGAGGTCAAAGGTCTACACCCATCCATAAACAAAGTTTATATGGCGGGGGATATCAATTCAACAAATTTGCTTGTTTATTTTTAATTTAGCATACCGCATTCAGACTTGTTCATTCATCTTGATTAACACATAAATAACAGTTCTAATTTCATTAAAACAATAAATAACCATTAACCTTTTGGTACGATTATCATTTTTACTGTTTAATTATACACTTTACCCACGAACTTGACGTCAGGTTACTTAGCGTGAACTGCTTAACGAAATGTATCTAGGTGAAATAGTCCTGAAACGTTCCAATATGAGTAAACACTTACATAACATCATACGGTACACGTAAAGTTTTATAAGTTTCCCAAGTATTAAATAACAACATTGTTATAATCCCTTTTCTATTAAACTTCTATATCCCATGGTTTGTAAAAGACTGGAAATGCTCTAAAAATTCCAAATATTTGTACAATATGTGGGTATTACCTTAAACAACAATTCTATAGTAATAAAGTACTGACAGTACGGGTGTGATGATGCTTTTGAAGAGAATGGATATAAAAGTATCAATTTAAGTTTCTCTACATCACCATAATTGTGAATGCGGGTACGAACATTTAAGGTACGAAAAAAATTTGGATTAGAAAAGTTGTTTACGAAAAACAATGCTAAAAATGTGCGTACGAATAAAAATTTGGGTACGGAAAAAAATTGGGTATGAAAAAAAAGTGGGTACCATAAAAATGGGTACGAAATATTTTGGGTACGAAACAAAATTTGGGGATATGGGGAAGTAGTACCCGTGGGGAACTTGACCCATTCAGTGAAACTTTGAGGCGGGTAACATTCTTGATCAAATCTAAAAATAACTACATTTGAGGTTTCCCCAGCGTCACATCGTTTGAAGTGCCACCTGGCAGTTTCGCTTCTGGTTCCTGTTCCGAACCTCTCGAAGGAGGACGGGAACGAAGCTGCCTTTACCTTTATCAATCATTATCAGCGAGGTACGCCGATTGAGAAAATTTAACTAACTCAATCGGACTGTCTCGGTCTTTTACAGAGGTCGCCATTGTGAAGAATTTCTTCATGGCATGATAACTTAGACGAGTAGCTTCGCTGAAGCAGCATCGTAAACAAGTAATGGACCCTTTCATACTTACCGCTGAAATTAGGAGGGTTCTATAACTTATCATATGAACATTGTTTGGAGAGGATGCCATAATTGTGTGTCAAGTTAATAATCTAAATATTAATGCATATCGTCATGGACGTCATACCGAATGTTAAAACAGAATCACATTAAAGGGATCTTTTCACGCTTTGGTAAATTGACAAAATTGAAAAAAGTTGTTTCAGATTCGTAAGTTTTCGTTTTAGTTATGATATTTGTGAGGAAACAGTAATACTGAACATTAACCATGCTCTAATATAGCCATTATATGCATCTTTTGACGATTTTAAAACCTAAAAATTATAAAGCGTTGCTACGCGAAACGATTGAATAATTTGGAGAGTTCTGTTTTTGTCGTTAAATTTTGTAAAACTACGAAGATTGCTTATATAAGGTATAAAATACGTCAAGATGTGTACTCGGCGGAATAGCTCAGTAGGCTAAAGCGTTTTTACTTCAGGACTCTGGCAGGACTCCAGGGGTCACTGGTTCGAAACCTGCTCCGGGCAATGTTCTTTTCCTTTTTTTAATTTATTTCTTGATTTTTTACTGGAGCTTTTACGATCCAATGTTTACATTTATCAATATAAAGCATTTAATGAATAAGTTAAAAAAATGCCAAAATCTGTGAAAAGGCCCCTTAATGGATTAGATAATTTATAACAGCGTCAGCCAAAAACACGCTTATCAAAATGTTGCATATGATAGGATAACAGTTGTTTCGATGTATTTGCGGCTATTGAATGTTTTACATTATAAATGTGCTATAATTTCTTAGTAGTGTTATAACATCAATCAATCATTCATGTTCGGAAAGTATTTACGTTTATTATTACAAACCTACACTTACGAGTAGGTTTCATTTATATATTACATCAAATATACGAATGTAGCAATCGTCACACAAACGACGATTTAATCGGTACACATTTCAGTCACCCAAGTCAATTAATGCAGAAGACATGATGGAAACCGAGGAAGTGCCGATGATCAAAGTGGATAACACTTATGCACATGAAGATACTCTATCCATGAAAGATGCACCACGAGAGGTTTCGATTCACTTGATGACCGAGGTATGATTAATGTAATTTGTTTCTTTGTGAATAGAATTTATAGTAAACAATGTGTTGTGTTAAGTTGCATATGCTTAATGTTCAAGCATGGTTTTACAGGTGGCACTGGTGACTGGGTTACATGTAACACCCTTAGGAAAAAATCATGAAACTTTGGGCAGCGGGGACAGTGGATTCGGCAGATCCGGACAGTCAGGTCGTTTTGTTGTGTATTTTTATTTATTGTAATCTATACATTCAAAATACATCAAGCTTAAATATATATCGTCGTGCTGTTCATAATTTTGTAAAATTACTTCACAGTTTACATATAAACATAAACTGTAATAAACATTAAGAAGCATTGAAATTGAGTTTGCGTACCATATTTCAATTAAGTAATCGCCTAAAATATTATTTTATGCCGGAAAATCACCAAATTACGTGTGTGCAATATGCCACTTGATCTATCTTCGTTTGTTAAAACCACATTTGACGCTTATCCAAATCGAATCGAAATATAAGTCTATGTAGGTTGCAGTTTAAAAACAGAACAACACATTGTGTGCGAATATACATTTTTCATGACGTTTAAACTATTATTTGACTAAGTTTATATGCATTCGATGCGTGAAATATGCAAAATGTATTTATTTGTGCTTCATTCTAAATTCAGAAATTGATGAGCCACCGGACTCTTTGGATTTCATTAAAGACATCGTATAGTGATGCCTAGTGTAAATCGATAGAATCAAAGTAAGTCTTGTTATGTTTAAACGACCATAACGACGGTATTTCCGACAAATATATAGACACATTTTAAAAGAAGCATGTATATTTATTAAGCACATAACTATTTATCTACTACGAACAATATGTTGGTGTTAATTCGCATGTAATTCAATCAGCTTTGCTTCAAAATTGTTTTATTAGTATAAATATATTTACCGGCATGTTTTCACCACTGCTTGGATCTGATCTCGAGATTTGTTCAGGTATGACCTTTTTGAAAAGGAACAATTTTAACCTGTGTCGTGTGTAACTCAAAACGTTATACTGGAGGGATAGAATATATGAAACATTTTATCCTGCATGTGTACTTGCACCCCTCCATATTTTGGATCGCATGTTAAAGACATTACAGCCGGTATGGCCCATTAAAGCAATACTTGACAATCTGTGTCCGCGCATGAAAAAACAAAGGTTTGCTGCTAAAATTTTAGAAACAAAGTAAACATCATGTGATATTGCATTTATTCATATGGGTAGTAATGTTTTACATAAACAGAGTTATTTGCCTTTTTAAAACAAAATGCCATTTTTAACTTGAACTCAAAAGTATTACTGCCTAAAGAATGAACATTTTCAAATATATTTATCAACATATCTCACTTGTGCACCTTAGTAAAGTTTTGTAGTGTTTGCATCGTATCCGGGGCTGTGGTCCTATTTAAGTAAATCAAAGCTTTATTGTAATTTATGTATATAATGTTTTGTATGTTCGGTTAACCAACGTGAAGGTTGTTCCTAAAGTATGCATATTCAAAACGCTATCAATACAACCCGTAGTGAATTCAAAACAACTAAAATAAAATAAGTTTACTTTGACTAATTCATAATTTTAGATAATGCTATTTTATCATTATCAGAATATGCATCACAATCATGAGCCATCCTGTCCCATCCAGGGTACAATAAAACATTTTAATTGATGGGTTCACAAAAGGTTTTATATTTAAGCGTCATTTAAAGTTATTACTAAAAGGCTAAACAGTGTGATTTGTTTTTGCATACTCGTACTATGTTTGTTATAACTCGTACTATGTTTGTAATCACTTTTAAGAGCGGTTGTTTGAATGTTTAATATCTCTTTTTTGATGGCAATGTTTCTTAATAATGATCTTTTATTTTTGTCCGTTTAAATACTTAATTTAGTCGTTTTTAGGTTCTTTATTATATCATTTCTAGAGTTCAACTATGTAATGTAGCATGTATGTGCTGCTGAGAAGCACACGTTAATATTATCACCATTTTCTGTCTGAACATATACAGAAGCATGTAGTTTATGTATAATGGATGAGAAATTCCATCTTCACGAAGAAACAAATATAATAATGGTAAATTTTTATGCCCCCAGTAGGTTGCCCTTTAGCAGATGAACTGTCCGTCAGTACGCCCGTCTGTCCGTTCGACCATCAGTCAGACCGTCCGTCCGTCCGTAAACTTTAACATTGCCCATAACCATTGCAATGTTGAAGATAGCAACTTGATATTTGGCGTGCATGTGTATCTCATGGAGCTGCACATTTTGAGTGGTAAAAGGCCAAGGTCATCCTTCAATATCAAAGGTCAAATATTTGGCTTCAAAGCGGCGCAGAAGGGGGCATTGTGTTTCTGATAACACATATCTTGTTAATTTATTGTTTTGAGTTTTCTACATATGCTTTATGTTCATTTGGGAAAGTAAGTTTTCTTTTCCAAAAGTGCACTATACAAAATATGTGAAAATTATGGTATTATTTATGGTAATCGATTTCAGTCTATAAATTATATCAGATATTGGTCGAACGGAATCATCAAAGCTTAACATTTGACTTATCGCTGCATTTATAATTTGACAATCTGCCTTATGGCCAGTCTTAACAAAACAGTATCCGAAGTTAATCACAAAGGTAGGTTGACACATATTGATCGCGGCATGCGGGTCTTAGATGCATAGTTCGGTTTTGTTTTTAAGGTTGCATTGTCGTTAATGATTCGTTGAGGCAAGAACTTCACTGACATCAGCCAGTGCTACTCGATAGGTCACTGTCGCTTCGGGTACTAATTGAATGTATCCGGGTACATTATTAGCTCGGCTGTTTTCAAAAAAACCCCAAAGTATTGTCATAGCCAGCTCGTCGTCCGCCGTCCGCGTGCCAAAATCCTAACATTGGCTCAAAAATCAATGTGCGTCCACCTACAACTTTGAAACTTCATATGTAGATGCACCTTGATGAGTTCTATACGCCATACTCCTTTTTGGGTCACTAGGTCAAGGTCACTGTGACCTCTAATATAAAAAATTAACATAGCTTCTAAAATCAAATTTCGTCCACCTACAACTTTGAAACTTCATATGTAGATGAACCTTTGCGAGTTCTACACGCCACACTCAATTTTGAGTCACTAGGTCAAAGGTCAAGGTCACTGTGACCTCTTATATACAATTCAAACATAGGCTCTAAAATCAAAGTGCTTCCACCTACAACTTTGAAACTTCATATTTATATTTATATGCACCTTGATGAGTTCTACACGTCACATACATGTTTGGGTCACTAGGTCAAATATCAAGGTCACTGTGATATCTAAAACAAAGTTCTGACAAGCTTTCATTTATTCAAAACTGCACCCGCAGCCGAGCGTTTGCGCCCGTTATGCGCTGCTCTTGATTTATTATTACATTACAATTTTACATTATTATTTTATTTCATCCCACAATCCGATATCGTGAAACGCGTTACGGAGTACGAAACAAAATTCTATTTGAACAATACCTGCCTGGACATTTGTTAGTGTATGAGTTTTTATAAAAAAAGAGGCCATTTTACAACATATTGACATAAAAATTTAGCATAATTTTTTTTTTAAGCAGTGACCATGACCAATAAGCGTTAGAATTTCCGGATATGTTTAAGTATATTTCCTGACCCGAGTCGACAACCTATCGAGCCTCAGTGTTGTTTAGAGGCTGTAAATCCCAACAAAGTAAATACAGCCACTGATACAGTATATCAATTTGCACGGTTTAGCTGTTAAGTATTTTACAACACATATTATTGTGTTAAGTAGCACGTCTAGTGCATTTATATTTAAATGATTAAGTGGTGTTTTAATCATGTATGCATTTATTTATTGAAAATTGAACTTGAATTTCAATATATTTTTAAAAGTTCATCATTGACCGACTGTTGTTGAATACTTGTGTCTCACTGTTTCGGCTAAAACAATCGATGGAAATGGGTGATATTTAGCTCGGCTGTTTTCGGAGAAAACCCGAGGTATTGTCATAGCAGCTCGTCGTGTCGTCCGACGTCCGCCGTCCGCGTCGTGCTAAAACCATGACATGTTGCTCTAAAATCAAAGTGCTTCCACCTTCAACTTTAAAAACTTCATATGTAGATGCACCTTGATGAGTTTTACACGCTACACCCATTTTGGGCTCACTTGGCCAAAGGTCAAGACCACTGTGACCTCTAAAAAATCTTACAAGCTTTCATTTATTCAAAACTGCACCCGCAGTCGAGCGTTGGCACCCGTTATGCGTTGCTCTTGTTTCAATTGGCCCTTTAACACCACGGCTTGCTTGCTTAAAAAGCACCTTTTTAATCCACTAAATTGTTCTCATTTCAGTTTAACAACGCTGCAACCAAACTCGCTTTTTTGGGAAATCGCTCGAAGACACACTCCTGTCCTAAAATGTCATGCCAAACTTGCTGAAGGCATGCGCGTTGGCGAAATCACTGAAGAAAACATATGTCTTTAACAATCACGCCACACTCCATGAAGGCATTTATTATTGTAGGGTAAAACAATTAAGAGATACCCCTCTGGCAATCGGTCCTAAACTATCAGGCCGTACCCGCTATATGCGTTTTTTGGTAATCATTGCAGCAATAATCTACTATCCGCCTTAATCGCTGAAGACAATATTGTGTAAGGATCGACGAAGAAACAGCCTTAACGGAACACAGTTTAAAAAAATACGCTGTACCGACGGCCTATCGCAGCACCTTTTTCCTTTAAGATAGTCATATTTTAGATAAAGTTTGAATAAAATGCTTCTATGTGATCAATTATTGATGGGTCATTATACATTTCCATTTATGTAATGAAAGTTTATTTTTGTTTATATGATTGTTAAGGTCATGCTATATTACTTTGTATAATTTTATAGTGACCCAACATATAAGCCGAAAGCACGGAATTATTTATTTACATATACGTTTATGTGATTGTTTAGATCATGATATGAAACTTTGTAAACTGTGATTCAAATTATTAAACCGAAAGATAGGAATTGTTTGTTCGAATTTAGGTTTATATGATTGTTTAGGTCATGATAAATAACTTTGCAAACGGTGATCCAAATTATTAAGCCGAACTATAGAAATTGTTTGTTTTAATATATGTTTATGTGATTTTTTAGGTCGTTATAAATAACGTTGTGAACAGTGATCCAAATTATTAAGCCGAAAGATAGGAATTGTTTATTCAGATATATGTTTATGTGATTGTTGAGGTCATTATACCTAACGTTATAAACAGTGATTCCAATTATTGAGCCGAAAGATAGAAATTGTTCGTTTAAATATATGTTTATGTGATTGTTTAGGTCATGATAAATAACGATGTAAACAGTGATCCAAAGTATTCAGCCGAAGAAAGGAATTGTTTGTTCAAATGTATGTTTATGTGGTTGTTATGTCATAATTAATAACTTTGTAAACAGTGATCATACGTATTAAGCCGATAGATAGAAATTGTTTGTTCAAATATATGTTAATGTGATTTTTTAAGGTCGTGATAAAAACAATTTGTAAACAGTGATCCAAATCAAAAGGCCGATATATAGAAATTGTTTGTTCAAATATATATTTATGTGATTTTTTAGGTCATGATAAATACCTTTGTTTACAGTGATCCAAAGTATTAAGCTGAAATCACGGAATTGTTTATTCACATATACGTGTATGTGATTTATTAGATCATGATATGTAATTTTGTAAACAGTTATCCAAAGTATTAAGCCGAAAGCACGGACTTGTTTATTCACATATATGTTGATGGGATTTTTTAGGTCATGCTAAATAACTTTGTAAACAGTTATCAAAGGTATTAAGCCGAAAGCGCGGAATTGTTGATTCACATATATGTTTATGGTATTGTCCAGATTATGATATATAACTTTGTAAACAGTGGTCCAAAGTATTAAGCCGAAAGCACGGACTTGTTTATTTACATATATATGTTTATGTTATTGTTCAGGTCATGATATATAACTTTGTAACAGTGATCCAAACTATTGAGCCGAATGCACGGAATTGTTTATTCACATATACGTGTATGTGATTGCTTAGGTCATGGTTAATACATTTGTTAACAGTCATCCAAAGTATATATCCGAAAGCATGGCATTGTTAATTCACACATTCGTTTATATGATTCAGTAGGTCATGATAAATAGCATTGTTAAAAGTAACCCAAAGTATAATGCCGAAAGCACGGAATTGTTTATTCACATACATATTTATGTGATTGTTTAGGTCATGATAAATAAATTTGTCAAACATAACCCAAAGTATTAAGCCAAAAGCAAGGAATTGTTTATTCAAAAATATATTTATGTGTTTGTTTAGGTCATGATATATAACTTTCTAAACATTGATCCAATGTATTAAGCCGAAAGCACGGAATTGTGTATTTACATATACGGTTATGAGATTGTTAAGGTCATGACAAATAACTTTGTTAACAGTGATCAAAAGTATTAAGCCGAAAGTACGGAATCTTTTATTAAGATATATGTTTATGTGATTGTTAAGGTCTTGATAAATTACTTTTTAATTATTGATCCAAAGTATGAAGCCGAAAGCACCTATTTGAAATTGTTTATTCAAATTTATGTTTCAGCGATTGTTTAGGTCATTATATATAACTTTGTATGTAGTGATCCAATGTATTAAGCCGAAAGCATGGACTTGTTTATTTACCTAGTTGTGTGTGATTGTTTAGGTCATGATGTTTAACTTTGTAAACAGTTACCTGATATATGTTTTAAATCAGTTCAACAGGCAGTTGTTATATACGTCAATGTTTGCACGTCATTTATATTTATCGTTATCAACTATAAAGTTATCATTCTGGTTTAAAAAGAATCAGAATCTACAGAACAAACAACTTGATACCGAAATGTTATATATTTTATACACTAGAAAACATATACAGCAAAACATGTTGTACAAATATAAAGCGTAACAATCAAACGTTTTTTTTATAGTATTCTTTCCCGCAAAAAAATGCAGCGTCGTAGCAATTATTTGTCACTATTTCTTCTAAAATAGGGGACGTTGAGGTATGATTAACAGGTATATGGTATGATCTCTCTCTCTCTCTCTCTCTCTCTCGTAGAGAAGAGAGAGAGCAGAGAGATGCGTAGAGAGACGAGGTAGGGCAGAGAGAGAGGGATAGAGAGAGCAGAGAGAGAGAGGACGCAGGGGGGCGAGGGCTAGTCTAGGCGAATAGAGAGTCAGGAGACGAGATAGCGCTGCGAGGCATCGGATAGCGGATCTCGAGAGAGAGAGAGGAGAGAGCGAGAGAGTCAGCTCTCTAGCTATCGAGATCTCTCTCTAGAGTCTCTCTCTCTCTCTCTCTCTCTCTCTCTCTCTCTCTCTCTCTATCTCTCTCTCATCTCTCTCTCTCTCTCTGCTCTCTCTCTCGCTCTCTCACTCTCTCTTACTCTTTATCTCCCCCCTCTCTCTCTCTCTCTCTCTCTCTCTCTCTCTCTCTCTCTCTCTCTCTCTCTCTCTCTCTCTTTCTCTCATCTTTATATTGTATATATGTTTTTGTACTCTGTTATTACAACCTTTGTATTGTTCTATTACATAAATAATGGCTAAGCAATGATATTGTCTATTATTATTTGCTATTTTGCACTAAAATTATGTTCATGCGTTTTATAATTAATTGAAAATTAAACAATTTTACCACTTGACTACATATGTTGTATATATGGCTGAGTCATTTTAAGTCCTTCGACGATAATTTCTAAATTAATTTAATAACTCTTTATGCAAACGACTTGAAAAATGCTTTACCGCTGGCCTTTAACCGATTTAATAAATGTATGCGCGGTTACACATTAACAAAACGTAAGGGTTTGTCTAATAATCAAATAAGCTTGAGTTTATAAACGTTTTTTGCATATATCAGAATATAAATGTTTGAGAATGGAAAATAGTCGGCTATCCGGCTTGCGTTTTCATAACATGGATTCCACGGCACGAGCTATAGTTCGCTTTTAAAGCGAGATTTTACGATTTTTTTATATGTGTTAAATTGAAATATATTGATAAAATATTGATACAATAACACAAGAAAGAGTATACATTGAATACGAATTTCATAAAATGCAGCAAACACAAATAAGCGCCCCGAGCCGCTTGTTACGAAGATATTGTGTACATATTTTCCTACAATAACCGAAGCTTTCGTCTTTTTAGTTAGTGTTCGTTTGTCGTATGAATAGATATTGTTTCAGGAATTTAAAATGAACCGTTAAACTAAATTTAGATTCACATCGTACGTGCATGATTTACATGCTGGCGAATTCGACTGTACAGACATGTTCGATTTCAGAATTAAATATCTGGCTTATTTCGAATTTTTCGACACATGTTCTTCTTAACTTTTATTTTAATTTATATTTAAATATATGTTCAATCAGTTTTTTACAAATTTTATATAAATTAATAAATATTTGACAAAATCGTATAATCTCGCTTTAAATCATATAAAACACTAAGATTTACAGCTCATTAGACTGCTTCTTTTAAACGGACTCCAATGGTGTGTAAATGTTCATTTAAACTCGACCAGCTTTGATCTGAGAGGCAGAGGTTTGTTTCTGTACTTATTTCTTTTTTTTGTTTAATTAAACAACCATGTTCCCCTTAAAAATCACACACCTCATAGTATTCACAAATATACCCACTTAGTGAAACGCAAGAATTATTTAACATATCACACTATTAGTATACTATAAAAGTGTCAACTAGTTTTCTAAAAGACGAGTTTACGCTGAATGCAATGTGTGCCAGAAGACAAAATGTAAAAGGCACTCATTTATTGTTGACCATGGGTGAATTATAAAATTATATACAGATATATTCCCTTAAAAGATCCCTCAAAGATAAAGGTTTAACAGCATCTTAACGTTAAACATTTGTTTTTTTCTGTGCCATAACGAAGTGTTTGAAATGCTTTGCCTTTTCAGTTAATTTTACAGTTGTTGTAATCATGCACGAGATATGATGTAATGATCAGCGTTAAAAATCTATATTGTTCTGCCTTGGAACGCTTTGTGATTTTATGTAAGAAAAACATTTTTACAAAAATTTCACAACATTAACTTTAAAGGGTACGCCAGACATTGTCATTTAGTTCTCATTAAAACATAGCATACTTAAAAAAAACGTGATTTAAAACAAATAACAACGATGTCGACATATTATCAACACCTGTTCGGCATAATCGAGGAATTTCCTCAAATACAATGCTGTGGTTTTGAATTATAATTTATATACAATTCGATGTCGCTTACTGCGCTGTATTCGGTAATGAGCTGTCTATTAACGAGTACCATACTAAACTGTTTAACTTAGTTGAACAATATTATATATATTGTTGTCAAAATTAAACTGCAATAGATTCATAAAACTCAAGACATAACACAAATAGCTTAAAACATTCAGTCGAAACCCATTGGCTCGAACTCGCTTTGCTCGAATTTCCGTTTGGCTCAAACTCTCCTCTAAGCACCGTTTAATATTGCTGTACTGTATCTTCATATACATTTATTTTGGATGGCTCGAATTTGCGAGGGCCAAATTATCGGGTGGCTCGAACTTTCTTCAAAGTCCCGGTCACAGTGTTCTTTTGTTCGTTTGGATCGAACTCACTTCGGGTGGAATACAGCTGTTAATGCACGCCATAATTGCAAACATTTATCGAATCAATCGTTAATTAGTTGGAGTAAAAGATGACATTTTGGATAACATGTGGCGTTTTTTGTAGGTGCATTTTTTTTTTTAATGGCTGGAACCGCTGCATGAACAATGCCAATCCCTGATTGAATAGAACATTTTTTTATTTTATTTGACAACTGACGAACAAAACACAGAATGACATCATGTCCTTCTTTAAAAAGCGAGCGAATAAAAAATACATATACTGTTTTTTAATATTTCAGCGATGTGTATATAGTGCTTATGAATGTATTGCTTGTTATTTCTTTTTCTTACATGAGCCCGTAATTGTGCTACGTAACGACGCGCTTAAATAATAAACATCTATTATATTATATTTGATACTGTGTTGCACAAACAATTATTATATTTTGTGGTTTTTATTAATTCAACAGAAAAAAAATGTACGGAATTTAGGCAGATTGAATACTCTTGAACTAGAGATATAAACATATTGCAGATTCATGTTAGTAAACATAAGTTTATAAGAAATTGGTTGGCTCGGATTCCGGATGGCTCAAATTTTGTTTTCGGTCTCAGCCATAAGGTTTCGACTGTATTAAAATATGTTTCAAACATGAGCACGTTTATCTTATATCTTTATTGTACAATCCACTATTTTCATTGCAAACATTTTAGTTTAGTAAATCTGATTTAAGCAACTTGCTAACCGACAGTCAAATGTTGAGATGTCCGCTCATTAAACAATCATATGTTGCTGGACCTCCGCTTCCATCTTGATGTTTTATTACAGCTACTGAAATTATGGAACCAAACTCCGAGATGGCATCTTAGTTCATAACATTTCAGCCCTGGTATACTCCCACGCCGAAGGAACACCTGAACCGAATTATCCGGTTTATATGGTGCCAACATGAGTTCATGACGACAACAGCCCTGTTGGGGATGCGGCCGTACTTCTCCTCCACGTCTCCAAGTTTTGTAGGTCTTCAACGATGAAACGGTAGTCGGGAGTATGTGCAGCTTTATCTGTGAAATGATATGAAATGTTAAGAAAAGGTTGAGCTTTAACTTTAATACCACATTCAGTCCTTTTAATGTGTATTACCTGAAAATGTGAGTACAGTCAGATAACCATTAAAGGATCATTAACAATAGCGGATCACTTTGATGTTCCAGAAGGCCTATAACGTTGAATAGTTATCATTTTTAGATGATACTTTGCTGAAAGTTTATTCAGGGCATTTTCTTTACAACGCGATACTTTTTATCACAATCGGGAATCTCTTAGTCAACATTTTTGGTGCGTTTTGCTAACCTGCACATTCGACTTTGTTTACTTCTGTTTCGTTTCGTGAATATGGTTGGACACTTAGCGCGGCAACATTTTATAACTATGTTGGTAAGTAAGAAGTATATGTGTATATGTAAAGGCCATTACGTAGTTTTTCTGCTTGCAAAACACCATTTCAGTTTTGTTTTGGTTTTGAGATTTAAAAACAACAACAAAGGGAATGCAGAATTAGTGCAATAGCGGACCAAGCATGGTCCTGGTTACATGAGCACTAGGGGCTGGCTCAAACGTGTGAAACGCCATCCATGTTTTTAACAGACATTCAAATACCGTGTTAAGGCTGTGAGGGAATTATTTTAATCTTATATTAATGATAAAAAAGAACTGACTGTTTGATACATACTGACATAATTATGATAAACAAAATAGTGTTCATTCATGAATTTGAAATGCAAAGCAGTCAGTAGATTTATTGTTATTGATTGTACATGGTTTCATCACTGAAAAGACCAAAAGTGCATGCGTACAAAAGATGTTTGTATGATATCGATTTAGGACTACTTATTAAACTTTTAAACAGCTTCAGCATAAATTGTTTAATTAAAATATATTGCCAAAAGATACTCTTGTTTGGGTGTCGGCATAAAATGTTAGAAGTATGTGGAGTGAATTACTTCAACATTTCCAATTATATTAGAAAGAAACTTCAACTATGTAATCTCCATGAATGACACTTTTAATTGCACATTTCAGAGTTATTTATCCTTGAAAAATGCTGAGAAGTGTTAGGGTATTCATGTTTTATAAAGCTATTTATATTGACTATTAAAAGTATATGAATTTGTCTGTTCCAGGTAACCACTGAAGAGGCTATGTGTTCAGTTGCAGCAACCAGTCACTCGATCACTTTCCATCAACATCAACGCATTTCAGCAACTATCATGATTGACAATTTAGTTATTGAGGGCTACCATGTTCATAAAATGTAACCCCCTGTCACAGATTCTTACTTTCTTTATGACCGGGGGTATATAAACCATGTATATAAGAATGCTTGTCTTTTAATAAAAACTATGAATTGAAATTATGTTTCTTTTAAAAAATCAATCATTCAATTATTTTAATTGTAAAATGTATATGTTTCAATCAGTCATCATTTTTAATATTAATATATATAATCGATGTTTTGTAAGATGTGATGCAATTTTGCATAAATTATTCGAATATTTGTATGTTATTTTACTTGCCTTTGTTTAGTTGTTTTAGTTTGATAGCTTATAGTTTCTTTTGTCTATGCTGATTTATTTATAATTAATGGTGACCCCATTGATGATACATTTATAAACATATATTAAACTGTCTGCAAATCGTGTATATTCACTTTATATTAAATATTGATGATTTCATATGATTAGAAATTATCATGTTTTTAAGATATCTATATCTTTTGGATCTTTCGATGACTTTAAACAATTAATTCACATTGAAATAATTGTTTTATCTCAATTAGCCTGTGGATAAATCTTCTTAGGTGCTGCCAAAACAAAACTGACCTATTTATAATCCTTTCCATATAACATAATAGAGCAATTGTTATTAATGGAATGCAGCTACAATTGGTGGATCAAATGGGCAAGGTTATAATGGTTGGTGGGTTTTCCAGTCTAGTGCAGACTTTACTATGTATATTTCCACTGCTTGCATATGTATATACTCAGTGTTAATTATATATCAACTGTATCTTATGTTTTAATCACAGTATAGAAGTACACTTTTCATGTTTTAACAGTTCAAATAGCGTGATGCCCCTGAGTGGATTTGATGACGTGACCCGATATGGCTACAACTTCCGTTAAAGCATGGATTCTGCTGTGAAAAATAGTTCCACAAAAATATATTGTTTTAATGTTTAAACATACTATTCGCTTTAATAGTAAGCAAAGGTATTTTTTTATTAAACAGGTGTAATAGAAGTTTCAAAACATGTATTTCTTTTTACCAGCACAACTATATTAAGCTACTGATCCGGTAATGGTAACTCGACTGTATATTTAAATTTCATTTGCAAACAATACTCCAGTATCTTCAAATTGCTGTATACTTATCCTTCTGTGTATTTTATCGTGTGTACCTTTACACGTCAGTAGTTTTAAACTTCAATATATTTAAATAACATTATAGTTTAACGTAATCGCCGGAAATCGCAACAGTTCATATGTATAAAACAAGAAGTTAGACTCAAGGTCACCATTTTCTGGTTTCATTCACTTTCGTTGTATTAATGTTGTAAAGATAAATGACATATTTAATGCTTGTTTTCAGAGCAGAATTGAATTGTTATATTCATTTCAAATATTACATTTGACTTAAGAAATGAGAGAATTCAGCTCGTATCTTAAAAAGGCGACACATTTATTTTAGTTTATCATAGTATTTTCAATCTTCAGTATATTGTCCTCATTTTGCCATCTAAATGCAAACCTTTACGTTGAGTATCATTCCCCAAACAACACGTTTCGCCAAGTCAATTTAATTTGTCCTTAATATGTTCGTTTAATCCAATATGGTTGTTTTGGAAATATACTTTCATAAAAAGATGTAGTACACTAACTTAACGAACGTAAATGCTTTAAAGAAAAACGATATGCGAAAAAATATCAGTCATGAAGCAAAATCTTTCTGTTAATGTTTATTATTGCATTCATTCGATTTAATCATCAGATGAACTTGCTTATTGTCGCCAACAGTTCTTTTTTTGTCTAAACAGGAAAGTGAAGTTGTACAAAGGAAGCCCAGGCCAGTATATTGTGTCGCTTTTCAGTGCAAGCTTCATATCGATAATCTGCATTTCATGTTCTGCTTTTGCCAACACATTTATGGCAAGCAGAACTGAATGGTAGACTTTCACGGCTAAAATATCGACAAACAGATGTTATGTTATCGATTCGTACTTTGCGCGCTCAGAGATATATAAATATATCAAAACAGGTATTCAATGGCAGGTTCTGAATTGCAACGTGCAATTAGAAATATGTTAATTATTACACATTATTCAAGCAAGTTATGAAAGGAAACCGACGGAACCTTTTTATTAAAAGCATTAAACACAAGTGGTTGTCTCTGAATTTCAGTATGTTTGCATAAAGACTCGTTTGATGGTGGTATTACAGGATATTAATACCTATTAAGTTAATATTAACACTTTCATTTTCATAATACTTAAGAAGGTGTTGAAAGAAAACCGACGGTAACTTTTTGAGGAAAGCATTAAACACAAGTGGTTGTCTCTTCAGTTCAATATATTTGCATAAAGATGGTGGTATCAACGGGCATAACTAAATATAACGTTAATATTAAACACTATTGCTTATTTAATATTTGTGTCGAGAATATGTAGTTAGCTCTTATATAATTCCAAGACTGTAACCTTAGTTGTTTATAGATAACATAAAGTTGAAACTAACCTATTTTGAACACGTGCACTTAATATTCAAGCATTCACACTTTCTCTCCAATATTCAGTTTATGTGTTTATATTTGTTTAAGACAACACTTAAACTTTGAATGAGACATAGTATAATTTATGTAGGGTATCTTATATGCATGCAGATAACCTTTCGATTAATTTAACTTGATACATTTTGATATATTTATGTTTTGTCGCTCGACCCCAAGTACGCAAATATCGCATAGATAGGCCGGCAACAAAGCGCCTGATGTTGTGCTCGAACCCGTGACCCCGATATTTAGATTTTCTTGCTCTTAGTTGTTTTAAAGTTAGCATATAGTTGAATATAACCTTTTCTGAACACGTGTACGTTACCTCCAATCATTTACTTTGCCCTCAATATGCAGTTTGCTTGTGGACAGATGATTCAGACAGCCATTATATTTAAGATGTGCTATTGTATTATTTGTGTATAATATGTTGTATTCCTGCAGATAACCGTATACATCAATTATACGATATAAACTTCGATTGATTCGATTGTTTGTCGCCCGAACCCAAGTACGCAAAATGCGCCTAGCTAGGCCTCAAACAATGGAAAGTGTTTATGGATACACGTTTAACGTATTTCATTAATTATACTGATTACTAATTCATCGATATGTAAGCACAAAACCATAACAAAGGTAACATAAACATGTACATAATATTTTTCCTGTTACTGAATACTCTTGTTCTTATATGCTGAGGTATATATTTAAATATGTTCAAAAGTCATACGACTTCTTGGACGATGCTAGTCGCAATGTGCGGAATATGAAGCAGCTTACCTATGTACAATGTCTTTCGTAACGAATGTTATTGTTATCATTGTCATTTGTTTCTATTAACGTTGTGAATGCATATTTTATAATGCAATAAATCAAACAATTTATTGTACTTGATAGAAAATTAATGGTGCCGTTGAGGTAATTATCCCCGCCATAGGCGGAGGGATATTGTTTTGGCGTTTTCCGTCCGTCCGTCCTTCCGTCTTTCCGTCCGTCCGTATTTCCGTCCGTCCGTCTTTCCGCCCGTCCGTCCGGCACTTTTGTGTCCGGAGCCATATCTTGGAAGTGCTTTGGCGGATTTCTTTGAAACTTGGTATCAGTATATACATGGATAAGAGGATGATGCACGCCAAATGGCATTGTACACCATTTGTTAATAACGGAGTTATGGCCCTTTGTATCTAATCAAAAATGCCTTTTTTTAGCTGAGTGTCAAATCTAACACTTTTGTGTTCAGAAGCATATTGGCGGGGGGATGTCAATCCAACGAATTTGCTTGTTTTATATGGACTGTCTTTGTAAACGTTCTAGCCTCGATTTGTAGAAAATTTGTCATTCGGTATCAGGAATAGCCCGCGTAAAACACTATTTTAGAGTAAGAATTCAGTTGAACTATTAGAAATTAAGCTTTTATATTGCAATACATTAATTTATATTAGAGTGTATACATATTACTAATTAATTAAACGAGCTTTTGAATATTGCATTGTGTACATATGTTTCTATTGGCACATGTCGTATATTGCACAATTATTTGGAGAATATTCGTAAAGACACAATTTTGTATTCTATCTATCAACGGAATATCTACATTGATTCTTTGGATTCGGCATTCCGATCCCAAACATGTATTATGTTAGTGGCATTTATAAAGAATGACAACCGACTTAATGATGAGTAAGGAACTTACTCTTTGTCCATCAACTCACGTTCCTAACCACGTTTTCATTTAAACGTACAAAATAAAACTTCACTGAACACTATCATCTGAAACTGAAAGCCTTTCATGAGAAAGTTTGCATTGTGTTGGTAACAATTAAGGCATTGCTGTAAACAGATTTTATAATATTTAACGCGTCTCCTGTTACTCATTACTCAATTGGTTATTCATTGTATCGATACAATTGACAAAGGAACATAATATACAAATCGTGATATTATTGAACAACACAATATTAAGACGGTAATCTGAGTTTAAGGTACACAAGATCTTTAATGTTTTGTATGCGGTATAATTATGTTCCATAGCAAAAACAGTCATGTGTAAAGGTAGGTGTTAAAATAGGCATGATGAAGCTTGTGCACGCCGTAATTCAGCCAGTCAAACAGTTGTTAAAATTGAGTTGATATGTTGCACGGATGGTCTGGGTCCCAATTGCAAAGAACAAAATCTCACACAGCTTTTACAAAAACAATGGAATTATTTTTTAAACATTCGACATGACGCAAAAAAGCTGGCTAGTTATAATATGTAATACGCAAACTGTGAGAAAACCGTATAATAATCAATCTAAAACAAAATCTGAACATTTTTCATCAAACTTTACCAAACCAACTCAAGTATTTATTGTTTAACTTTGTGGTTTTGATTGTACAATCACAATGTATTTTTTCAGAACACTCCTTGTAGTAATATGATTGTTGCTGAAAATCACTTGTTTATTGGCGTCTTAACTTTAAGTTCCTTGACGCCAACAAAAAAAAAACACACAATAACATGCGTCTTAATTATAACCGCGCAATATACTAGAACATTCAATGTTAAATAAAGAAATCGACTTTTAAAGCGATTGATTAAAATCAATTTTAAAAATGATTGAAGTTCATTACGGCGCTGAAAAATTTATTTCAAATATATACAGTACAAATCAATGAGAACATGGTACGGTCAAACAACTTCGTAAGGCTACTATGAAAATAATCTTGTTAGATTTTCAAAGCCCTGTGGATTTCGTTTGCTAAAGAGCTGTATGGGGTTTTCTCATCAGGTCTCCTTGGAAGCAAATTCTCGTAGCGAATCGTCTCAGACCTACGGGATGACATGTTATTTATTTTGGTAAAATGTGACAAACACAACAAATCATAACCGAATTATGACTTCTTATACTTGTCTTAGCAGCTGCAGCGATAGACACACGTCATCATAACCTAATAATGACTGCTTATACTTGTCTAAGCAGCTGCAGCGATAGACACACGACATCATAACCGAATAATGACTGCTTATACTTGTCTTAGCAGCTGCAGCGATGTGCAAACGACATCATAACCGAATTATGACTGCTTATACTTGTCTTAGCAGCTGCAGCGATAGACACACGACATCATAACCGTATTATGGCTGCTTATACTTGTCTTAGCAGCTGCAGCGATAGACACACGACATCATAACCGAATTATGGCTGCTTATACTTGTCTTAGCAGCTGCAGCGATGTGCACACGACATCATAACCGAATTATGACTGCTTATACTTGTCTTAGCAGCTGCAGCGATAAACACACGACATCATAACCGAATTATGGCTGCTTATACTTGTCTTAGCAGCTGCAGCGATAGACACGCGGCTTATATCTTGAGTAGGTTATGCGCATTCACTGCTTGCCTAGCCAGGATAATGTGCATTTTGCAGTATAAAATTGGTAAAAAAAAATTGTAATAACATCGTTTAATTGGTAAAACATGTAAGCAGCATCAATCAAGTACATTTAAGGTAAATCATATAACGTAGGCAAACCAAGCCACTATATACATTCGACTATATGTTGCCGAAAACAAATGAGTTATATGAAACATGTTGACTCAAACATTTATGATTTATATTGTTTGATGGTTCGTCCAATTTGATTTCGTTGATAGTTTACACATTACTTATCAAAATGATTTTGGGTCCCAAATATGTAAATCAATGTGCTAGTTCTATATACCTCGTAAATATTAATTACATACCATTGTGGCTCTGATTCCAATTTTTCGTCTAAAATATATTTAGGTGATACATTAAAATCGCCTATTATGACGGGACTGCAATACATACAATTTCGGTTTTAGTATTACATGTGTAGTTCGATGAGTTTATTTAATGAATATTAAGATACGTTATCTTAGTAAGACTATTATTTACTGTACAAGGTGTTGTATGTTTGTATAGTGCATGAAAATAATAAAAAAATCTGACGTTTTTATGAAACGTATACACTTATGCAAGATCACTCACTGTGATATACTGGCACATCACCATCTGGACTATCTGAGATTGTGTAATAATGATTAACAGTTCCTTGTTCAGGTTCAGCATCGGCCTCCATTGAATGTTCTACAATAATTTCCTCGTTTGAGAGAGGGATTCTGTCAGCTAGGGATGATATTTCCATCATTGATATTTGTTCATGGTGGTCCGACGATGAGCGTTGTAAAGCAGTCACGCCTTTAAACAATATGTTGTGTGAGGTGGTTTGTGCGCTGCTAATATTGTCAGCCATCGGCGAACTTAATGATGCTATGAAGTGATAAAGAATATACACATTATGTGTAATCGCTATTCCTAACATGGTGTTCACAGAAGGTGTACCGAAGATCTCAAAGAAAAATAAACATGCTTAATCGAATGACAATCATGTTGCAGGGGATATTAAAAAAAAGACGAAAAACATTTCTAGGAATAAACACGCTTTAATAATTATTTATCATTGCTGCTGTTACGTGTATGCGTGCGTACGTGAAGAGTTTTAAGCACATAGTACCTGTACGTATTTTGCATTTTCTGTAGACGCAAATAAGTAAGGACGCCGCAAGAAGCAACACAAGTCCCGCGGTGGTTATGACTATTCATTTCCATAGAAACTGTCTGTCAAAATAAGACAGCAAATACAAAATAAGTGACGTATTTGATACCTTTTTAATTATGTGATAAAATGCGTTGAAGTCCACCTTTTAAGTTGAACAAGCATTCTGCACATTTAAACATGTCATGCAATTATTATGTATCAATTTTTTACAATACAGATGCATGTGGTCATCACTTAATGGTTCCTACAAACCTTCTTTCTTAGCGTTTACATTAATGGTCTATGGTTTAAAAGGGAGATAACGTTTGCATTTAAATAAGAATGCTATATTATCGAAGATCCGATGTTGGTAATTTCGTTGTCCAACCAGCTAAATCTTATAACACAAAATGTCGACATATCTATAACTTTCGGTTCATGCATTAAGGCGCTCATAATCGTTAATCATACACGCACAAAAAATCAAAAAGAGATATACTATTGAATAAAAAGATGCTTTTAGCCGGGCATTAAATATAACTACTACTTAAATTGACAATACCATTGATTATTGAAGTCTTAGATGTTTCATGGTTTCGACTATGATTCCCATTTATTTCGTTTGATGTTGAAGTTATCCAAAACGGATTTTCAGTGTAGCTTGTTTGGTAAATTTCTGGAAGATTCAAATACAGGTATTATAAAAACCTAAAGTTGATACTTATGTACACATCAACTGAATATAAACATCTTTAAAATGATAATCACTTTATTTGTTTAAAATTTAACCATTAGTCCTTAAATGCGTACATTGCTATGTTACTATGTTAATTGTATAGTGAACATACCTGGTGATAATGTTCCTACACTGCTGAACAAAAGTGTCTTTTTGACGAATATTGCACATAACCAGTGCTCATCTCTGTAAGCAAAACTGCTGCCAGAAATATTGCAAGCAACTCGAGTACCTTGCACACATTCACACTGCAGTGTTTCTGAATCAAGATGGGTTGACACAAGGCACTCTTTAACGCTACTTTGCACCTTTACTATCGGTTGTAATCCTGAAGAAGAGTTTCTATAAATTCGCGTTAAATCGTTTACATTATCACACGACAACTGTATTGAATTGTTTGAAAGTACTTTAATACTGATATGTGGCGTCTGAAACACTGAAAAATTAAAGGAGTCATGTCTATTGTTTGTAATATAAAATCAATTGAATAATACAGATACTTATATATGCCACTCCAATTCAATGTGTGATAATAATTTACGCATCAAATAAACGGTATTATGTCAATAAATTGTTGCTTATTCTTACGTTCAGTACCAGTTATTATCAGCATCAATCGAAATGCGTTCGAAATGAAACAAAACAATATTTATTTGAATAGACAATATCACACGAAACAATGATACCATGCAATAATTTCAAACTGTATTGATGCCAATAATGTACATTTTAGTCCCTATTACAGCATCAATAAAATGTCTATATATCAAAGTAAATCAGGAGATGTTCCACTTGATGTACTCAATGAAAAGACATTGAATCGTTATGTATCGCGTTTTACGATATAAATCGTATTATATTAAATACTTTAAGTATAATTTAAACCTAAACAAGTACACTTTAAGATAATATGTATGTTTTTATTTCCGTCTGTCGTGTTGATACTGAGGAAGACTGCATAACATTGAATACGGCTGCTTTTAACCCCTATATGTATACAATATCAGATCATTTTATCTAACACCATTGTGGTAAAATGCACCAACATCGACACTTTCTAAAGCGAACACAAGGACTTCATAATAAGTAAATTGACTCATCAATTTTAGTTAACATTATAAACTTTAAAATAACTATAATAAACTTAAATGAAGTGAAATAGAATGACGCAGTCAGTGAGTTAAAATCTCCGAGTTGTACACCTTTACACAAAGTAAGAGCTGAATGTTACGCAAATATATTATATAACAAATAATGATTGCAGGTCAAAGTTTTATTTACTTACGAATTTTATTGACTAGTGATTAAATCCTAAGAGCAAAGCATACTATTGTGTGTACTGTGCACCTAATCTTCCAAACTGGTAATTTGAAAACACATTTTGGTTAGCTTATATTGTTATAACATAGGTTTATAACGGCTACTTGTATTACTATTTATCTTAAATTAAGCAAACTACCGTGTACATAACTCCGCGCTTAATAATAAGTTACGAATGTTCCGTCAATTTATTCTACTTTTAGCTATAAAACGTGAACATCCACATGCATCCCAGTCCTAATCGAACAATTAAACATTTTAAATACACCTTAAATCTATTCGGTGTTAGCAATACCGGAACCAAGAGCAACAAACTTTGTTTAAAGTGAAAAGTATATTAATTAAGCACGTTTGTTATAACAACAACAATTAAGAACACAAAACTGGGCAAATGCATTGCAGATCTAAAGAATAGCATGAATCAAAACTCCCTACGTTTGTGACTGTGTATTTATTTATTGGATTAATTGATTTTGTAATTTTTGCATTTATTGCGCAAGAAAAAATAGCACCTGAGAAGATGTACTCCATGTGCTGTGTTTCTGTGCGTGCCGTTGAACGGTTCATTGAGTAAATAACTGATTTCCGAAATGGGAGATATATAGGGGTTCAGCTGTTTGTTTTAAAGCATGTTTGGACTGTTTTCGTTCTGCCCATAGTTATTGCATAATATAACTATGGTTTGTTCATTTTTTATGTAAGTTTTCGCACGCTGGCATAAAACAAATAACTGCATAATTGTCTTGATTGTTTGATAGAAATCGGCAAAAAATAGTATCAAAAAGTTTACCGGATGTTAAAAGGAATACCAGAATACAAATATTGAACGGGCTGTGTAAATTACAGTGCCCGTAAGGGGAAATTCAACGAATAAATAGCACATTCAATTCATCTCGATTTGGCTTCTTAATTACTTATTTATAACTGCTTGAAATTGCGTGTATAACATACAAATGAGAATTGTTTGTTTACTTTTGATGAACATAGTTGTTCCGTCTATATTATCAGTCGTGATTAAATTTGGAAATAACCGGTACGAAGGAACGAACACTAACAAAATTTAACGATCGAAAGTTGATATCCCTTAACCAACCAATTACATAACTAGATATTATTGTATTTGCTAGAGTATACGTTTGTGCTTTTTATTTTTCGGCGAAATAATTAATTTATCGGGTAAGCATTCTGAAACTTATTGACCAGTAGAAACTTTGTTGATAATATAACATACATATGTATTTGTCATTACATATTCCAACATAGTTTACCGCAATGTTTAAATGTGTTTATTTCAAGCGAAAATAATGCCAACATGAATACCTCTTATCACGTTTAATTTTATGATAGTTTGGCATTAACCTTATTTGCACTGTTCAATATTTTGTTATACCAACATAATGGCCCCATATTTTAATTTTCATACCCTGGGAGAAAGGTACTACGAACAGCGAGGAATGATGTGTTTGTTTGTTCATTTACTGCATTGCCTCAGAATGCTATCCTGTATACAATGACTATCCACAACATGGCTGATGCTGCTTTGTATGAACAAGCTAACACTGTATTTGCAAAGCACAATACCACAATTTTACGCAAATGATATTATCAAAGGCACAAACTACGAGCTTGAAAAGAAGCGAATACGCATAACCTGATATAATATTAGGTATAAACAGTTTCAAACTAAACAGCCTTTTATAACGTCCATATATACATATTATTGCATAAACTTTCTTATGCACTCTGGCGGGATGCAGAAACTTGGCAAAAGAAGAGCTTGAACGAAAGAAATCGTGTATTAAGGTTCATGTAAAGTGTCAAAAGGTGTATTCTTCAAATAGGAATAGTTCAATAAATATTATGTCATTTAATTCAATTTATATGTTAATATGCTCGTAAATACTTGTAGAACATATCAGTAAATGAAAATGAAAAAAATAAATATGCAAAATGTTGCTTTTGAAGAATTATACATTGCATGCATGAAAATATCAAATTAACTAACAGAGTTAAATTTAACAAATTCCTTTGGTGAAAAGATTGTATATACTTAATTGTAGGTACTACAAATGAAAATTCCACACAACACACACCAACAATCCTAAAATATGCAAAAGAAAAACATCAACAAATGTCAAAAAGTAACAAACAAAATTAGGAACTACTTTAAGTATGGTGTACCAATTGGGACATTCAACTATATTTACTATTTTACACTTGTTGGAAAAGTTACTATATTTTAATGTTAATGATAAGAAAAGTACTAAATAAATGTATATTATGTCTGCATGTGACATTTCATAATACTATACTGTTTAAAATGTTTTACTATAGCCATATAAGGAAAAATGTCACACTCCTTGGCAGCCATGTTTTTTAAACAAAAGTAAAAATTTTCCAACTCATCAAACATATAATTTACACCAATTTTATGAACAAATTTCATTCAAATCACACTATAAATGTGGCCTTTATAGTGTTAACAAGGTTTCACTATATGTATAGAAGGACAAGTGCCCCGCCCTATTTGCGGCAATGCTTTTAAAACAGACACAAACATTTAAAAATTCATTCAATGCATCACTGGTACAAATGTTCTGATCAATTTACATGAACATCAGACAATAAATGTGGCATAAATTGTGTTAACAATGTTTTACTATAGCCATATATAGCCATGTAATGAAAAATGCCCCGCCTACTTGGCATACATGTTTTTCAACCATCATCATTTTCTAACTAATCCAATATATTATTGGTATGATTCTTCTGTACAAGTTTCATTAACATTGTACAATAAATGTGACCACTAAAGTGTGTACAAGGTTTAAGTACAGCCATATATAGTCATATAAGGAAAAATGCCACGCCCCTTGTCACTAATGTTTTTCAACCACACATAATAATTACTTTACTCATTCAAAATATAAATGAGACATAATAATCTTCAGACAAAATTTCATTAAACATAAACAATAAATGTGGCCTCTATAGGGTAAACAATTTAAATGATGATGCAGCATGATGCATAACGTATGACGCACGACGGACAAAACGGAATACAACAAGATGTGTTTGTGAAACACAATGTCCCCCTATATGACGTTTGACCTTGAAGGATGAACTTGACCCTTCACCACTCAAAATGTGCAGCTCCTTGAGATACACATGCATTTCAAATATTAAATTGCTAGCTTCAATATTGCAGAAGTGACATTACATGAGCAATTTTGACCCATATATTTGACCTTGAAGGATGACCTTGAACTTGATCTTTCACCACTCAAAATGTGCAGCTCCATGAGATACACATGCATGCCAAATATCAAGTTGCCATCTTCAATATTGCAAAAGTATTCATAAAATAAGCAATTTGGGCCACATATATTCGACCTCTGACCTTGAAGGATGACCTTGACCTTTCACCACTCAAAATGTGCAGCTTCATGAGATACACATGCATGCCAAATATGAAGTTGCTATCTTCAATATAGGAAAAGTTATTGCAAAATGTTAAAGTTGGCGCAAACCAACCAACAGACCAACCAAATAACTGACCAACCAACCAACCAACAGACAGGGCAAAAACAATATGTTCCCCACTACTATAGTGGGGGACATAAAAATAACCATGAGCACATTGTGCTTAGGTGAGCTAATAAGGAGGGTTATTACACAATATGCAATTGATATATGGGGAATATTATTCATCACATTGCAACATTAATTGTTTTAAAAATATCATGCAATGTTATGCACAGTATTTAAAAACGTATATGTATGTGAGATTATACCCTATAAATCCAAAAACTGTACTGATCCTTCCTTGAAGTCTTCTACAAGATGGTCAATCATGTAAGATTCGTCATCATTGTCATATAGCACTTCATACACTGCATTAGAATTGCCATCGACTCCAGACAAAAGGGATGTAACATAGCCAGTATACCACTCGGTATTTTCAGAATCAATGCACAACTTCCATTTATGTTTAATTTGTCTACCAACAAACTTTGTTTTTGAAGATGCTGCTCGTCTACAAATGAACAAAGAACAATAAATAAAATGAATAATCAATTTCGTTGATTTATATTACACGCCAAATAAACACTAGCAAACTGGATATTATATTTGACAATCACCTACATAATGACAAACAATTGTGGAAAGTTATTTAATAGTGCCTTGATGCATATTAAACGAAATACTACATTATAATTTTTAAAAATGTTGACCTTTGACCTGAATGTGTGACTTTGACCTTAAACCAAATTATTATGGTTGTTTACTGTGAAGCACCCCAGAGGATTGACACAAACTATAGCAATTTTCATGGATGTGTCTCATGTGTTAATGGACAAAATGCTGTAAGCTTATATTTTAAAAAATGGTCAATAAACAAATGGTAATAAATATGTTATTAACAGATGGTGTACAATGCCATTTGGCGTGCAACATACTATTATCCATATATATATAAATACAGTGTACCAAGTTTCAATGAAATTATCCAAAACAAGAGCACCGCATAAGGGGTGCCACACTCGGCTGCGGAAGCTTGTATTTTTATTCATTGTTTATTTTTTAAAGAGGTAACATTGACCTTGACCTTTGACCTAGTGGGTGTCTCCTTTGAATTTTGACATAGTGATCCAAAAACTTATCTTTAAGAGTCAATGTCAATGTTTGAGCACGACACCTACGGCGGACAGTGGACGAGCTGACTATGACAATACCTCAGTTTTTCTCCAAAAACAGCTGAGCTAAAAAGTACAAAATATGGGTGTGAACAAAATATTGAAGTAAGTGGGAAAGGACGGACGGCAATTGTCATAACAATATCCCTCCCCCTATGGTGGGGAATAACAGTTCTTACAATTCAGTCTTCACGGTAATCTATTTAAACCACTAGCCCGAATTATTATGCTTTATTTGAAACAGCTAAAAAATCCAATAGCCCGACTATATAAATTATTAATTACTAGTAGCCCGAATAACATTTCAGGCTTATAGTTAGCGTGAAGACAGTTACATTAAGAACTAGTGCCGGTTTATACATTGATGATTATATTGAAACATAAATAGGTATATATTGGATTTGTTGTCACCAAACATACAATGTAATTTAACTATTTTATACTTTATACTATATTTAAATACAGCTTCTTGTGAACTTTATAGACTTTTGTTTAAAAAATATCATAAAATTTAATATAATACTTATTACTACAACAAATTTACCCTTGAAGGAATGAACATCTTTGTAATGATTGATCAATTGTATTTATTGCTATGTTATTACCTTGCAGTTTTCCTATCTGATGTTACTGTACTAATCTTCTGCGTCACTGTGAAAGTTGATTTGGTCCTTGAAGTAGTTTTCTTACGACATGTAACCGTCCTTTTACTTACAGAAGGCTTGGTTGTATCTTCAAACTGAAACAACAAATCACGTTTTAATGTTAAATTTTTAGCAAATACATTCTACAATATAAACTACGAAGGCAAATATTTACACATATAGTTATTGACGTATGAATATAATTTTATATGAAAATACTATTCAATATCTTAATTGTTTGTATATATTAACATGTATCAAACTTAATGTGTTTGTGCAAATCAATTCAATATAGATTTGAAAAAAAACTGGATATATTGAGAGGAAAAACGTAACATAATTTCAAGGTAGATATACCTTTTATTCATATTAATTTGAATTAATATATAGTATTTAAATTGAAAAAATCTTATTTAGGGTGTTATATGCTGTGAAAGATCTTTCAATGTAAGAAATCATAACATATTGTAACCTACCCATACTCCAGGCTCTCTTATTCCAGGAATTTTTCTGTGTCTCGGACAAGCTAACTCTGGCAATAAAACCTTGCAATAAAATGCTTTAAGCTTTGGAATCCATGATTCCCAAAGGGTATTGTCTTTATAAATTGTTTCCACGTGGAGTTGGTATGGGTCTGTGGTCCTTACTATAAAGTCTATCCACGGTAAATTGCATATATGCAATAAACCTTGACACTGATAATAGTAATTGTGGTTCAATTTTAATTTTAATTTGTCCTTTTCTATTCCTAAGAAGAAATTTCTGTTTGTATTGGCAGCTTGAAATAAGTTCATTTTTTTATTTTTTAAAACATTTTTAACTTCAATAAGTCCTTCCCTATTGTTGTTGATAAAAACGATTCCATCCGGACTTCCACCTAAAAATTTATGTTCAGGATGAATAAATAATCCACATCTGTTAACATTAACATTAATTCCTTGTTCAGCTTTTTTTAAATATATTCATGAATGGTATTTCTTTCTTGTTGTAATCCAAAAAGTGTGAATTCATTCCCTTTAAAAGTTTTGTATAGAAGTTGTTCCACAATGTTTTTCACAGATATTGATGTTTTTCTTTTCAAAATTAGTCCCAAATTTGATGCTGTTATTCTTTTTCTTCTTTCTTGATGCCAAACTTGAGAATTAGATTGATCTTCAGTAAGAGTTGTAATAGCATTAATTTTTATCATTTGAAATGTTAATGTGATGAGACATGTTCTGGTCACATTTGGTATTCAAAACAGATGTATCAACATCATCTTCACACTGAATAGCCTCATTTCCATATGATGACTTGGCAGACTTTGATGTACTCTCATTAGCAGTAGACACTTTTCTTTTCCACCTATTAGATTGAGCTTGTGGCTTGGATTTAGACTGATTAGAAAGTGTCAATTGCTTGTACCTTTCCTCATATAGTTTGATGAAGTGGTATCCTGGTGAGGAGTCTGTCACCTGTTTCCAAACAGTGGGAGACCACTGTGGTCCGACATTCATTCGTAAACATCCACCATAACACCTAGTATGCCATGACCCACGATTACACAAGTTGTAGACTTTGCCTCCGTCAAATTTGGTGCGCATGTGCATCCAACACTTAGCCAAATTAGTTGTTGTATTATTGATGAGTATTTTACTTTTATTAGCAACTCTGTCCAGCAATACTGAAATGTCACTCAACATATCTGATTTAAGATCGGAATATGAAAGTGTTGATGAATATCGTGAAAGTTCCTGATCTTTTAAAGATGTTCCTTCTTCCCAAAGTAAATTATTTTGAATACATAAATCAGATGGTTCGTCTACTTCAGTGGAATCATTAGTGTAGGATGTTGTTTGGTTAATAGGTGGAATTGATTTAGCTTTACAGAAATCTGAACAGTTGTTGTGGTTGCCAAAAATGTGGTGAACGGAGTTTCGAATGTCTTTTTCTAACTTGATTATTGCATTATGTACATTTTCTTCTTTGGATCGTATCCGGATAGCACATCGGACAGCACTTACTAAGCGAATGCGAACTGCTTTTGTAAGGTTGTTCCTACCTTTGTAATGAGGATTAGCGTCCACTAGCTTTTCCAAATTGGAACGAAGGCACTTACAAACATGATTTGAACATTCTAATTTTTGAACATGAATTCCCCAAACTGGAATTCCTTCATGTATTTTGGCATAAACTGATGAATCCCCATCACCAACTAACCACATATACCTTAACCCATGCATTTTCTCTGCCAAACGGAATCCTTCAAGGATGATGTCAGCTTCCATGGCTTGAGAATTCGAGTTCCAGTTTTTGAAGCATTGGTGATGTGGTTCTGTTTGATGAGTATTTTCCGCATGAGAGCATACGTAACAGTATTTGTTTCTTATGCCAATGTACAAAATTCTCCCCGTTCTTTGTCCAATAATAATGGCAACACCACCTAAAAATATATATATTTATTTAAATATACATTGTCAGATTACCCAGAATTATTATACAAAGAACTTATTTGTAACTGACGTAACCAACATGACGCATTGACACATAATATTTTCATATTGTCTTCACAAAAAACAGCATACACCATGCTCAATGTTTAAAACGCACTAAGTGACACCATGACCTACTTTTTTATCTGTCGTGGCCCATGTTCTAACTTGTCCTTAAAATCATCTCCATAAAAGTTATGAGCAAGTTTTGTGAACAGATGAACAACAATTAAATTACATAGCGGACACCATGCTGAATGTTAACCCTTACAATGAGGGAACCGAATTTTTAATGCCTTTGAAACAAGTTTGGATCTAGATGAGACGCCACAGAACGTGGCGTCTCATCAGGATCTAAACTGTTTGCTATTCTGATATTATTCTTTGAAAAAAAAGAAAAGAACATATTTTTTGGCCTGGCATTACATATAATTAAAGTTTTCCAAGACATCATGCAAATACAACATATGAGCAAGTTTGGTGAAGATCGGATGAAAACAACTCGATTTAGATAGTGTACTCTTAATACAGACCGACACACAGACAGACCGACATACAGACAATGTCAATCCTATATACCCCCCTAAACGTTGTTTGTGGGGGTATAATAAAACATACAATATTCAACTACATGTACAAAATATATATTATTATTTAATTTCATTAACACATGATCAATATTATAGTCTCATATGAATGCCTGTTCTTAAATAGTAGATGCTGGCCCTGGGGATCAAAAATACAACCTCGATATTACATGTCTTGTGCTCTACCCACTGAACTAAGCGGGTCAGCTATATGAAACATTTCTACACAAACAATGAACCAAAAATAAATATTGAAAATAAAGTTCAACAACAGATGTGTTTTTGACAAACACAATGCCCCCTAATGCATTTTTTGTTCCTTTTACCTTGAAGGATCAACTTGACCTTCCACCTTTAGAAATGTGTAGCTCCATGATATACACATGCATGCCCAAAAAAAACATTCCTATGTTCAGTATTTTAAAAGTTATAACCAAAATTTAAGCAAATTGACAGTTTTGGGAATTAATTACAAACAGACAGACAGGCCAAAAACAATATGCCCCCAATCTATTTATCCTGGTACATAAAAAGTTGTAGGGAAACAAGAGATGTCATCCTAGGATGACATATGTCCATATAAACGCTTTGATAGAAGTTATTAGTATTTTTCAAAAGCTAAACGAACGTGTGACGGACAAATGTCTGCACAGACAGACAAACGGACAGACAGTGCAATCACTATATGCAGTTAAACATTGACATAAAGATGGAAAAAATATATATGTGTTTGTCAAAAACACAATGGGTGTTTGTCAGAAACACAATGCCATTACTACACTACTATGATACATTTTTTTTAACTTTTACCTCGAAGGATAAAAATGACCTTTCACCACTCAAAATGTGCAGCTGCATGAGATACACAGGAATGCCAAATATTAAGTTCCTATGTGAAGATACATAGAAGTTATGATCATTATTTGAAACATAAACACGAAACCTAAACGCAAAGTGTGACAGAATGACATACGGACAGACAGACGGACGGTCTGATCACTATATGCCCTCCTCTAAGGGAATAACACATTATTTCCAGTGTGGTCCTTGGGGTTATGTATTGTAAGGCATACTAATTATATTTATAAACAAGAGCTGGCACCATAGGATGACATATGCCCCCTATAAACGCTTTGATAGAAGTTATAGCATTTTTTGAAACCTAAACGCATATTTTGAAACCTTAACGTGAACCCTAATTTCAAGGTCAAGGTCACAGGTGTCAAAGTTTTTGTGTGTATGTCCATATGCACATCCATACAAAATATTAAGGTTATATCTCAAGGGAAATAGAATTTATGAGCATTTTTCAAAACCTCAACACAAAGTGTGACGGAAAGACAGACAGACGGACGGACAGTCCGATCACTATATGCATCCTTTTCTTCGAAAGGGGGCATACAAATATTCAATCACAGAAAGATATTCATGATTGCATTTCTACATGATTTATATTACTTAAAAAATAAGACATTGAAAAAAAAAATTATATAGTCAAATAAAAATTTAAACTAAACTGGAATGAGAATAAATTATCCATTAACGCAATGAAATGGATTTATAAATAAATAAACATATAAAATTATGGCAGATAGAAAAATATAATTGTATTACCTAAAGCATTATATGAGTGTTTGTGTGTTCTCTTGCTCCAACCTCCATCTGCTACCACTGTAATCGCAGGAACACCTTGGTGGAAACAGTTGTCTTCTATGGCCAGCCTTCGTTCTTCAGCACCTGTAATTAATAATTATTGGTTCCACATTAAATTCAGGTTTTAATGTTATGTACAACAACAACCCCCAGTATTTGCCAATATGATTTTTAAATAACAAATAAAATGTAATTGTATTTGAAATTATTTATTTAAAAAAATTGTACTTGGATAACCTATTTACTTATGATCTGTGTAAGTGGTAACTTGCATGTATGTTGACATGCTGTAATATATATGAATGCAGTAGTTTTCAGCCTTTTATAACATGGGCCTATTAAAGGCCCCTTTCCAATTGAACATTTATTGAAACTCATGCAGTTTTCACAATAATCCTAACATACACTAATTTTTTTCATTTCCCGAAGCAATAATTTTAGAGACAATTCTTCCCTAAATTAGCAATTTCTTCACAAAATCCATAGGCTAGGGCCTCTTGCCAATGAATGGAGGAAAAATGGGATCATATTAATATAATGACTGTTATGAAATAATGATTTTTATTACTTTTTTATGTCTAACATATATAATTTCAACTCATAACCATTTTCATGCTTTGAAATTTGTGTTCTGATAAAATGTTGTATGCTGAATTTCGAAAATAACCATTTTCTTCGCTTTTTTCAAATAATACTAGCACAATAGCAAACAGTTTGGATCCGGATGAGACGCCACGTTATGTGGCGTCTCATTTGGATCCAAACTGTTTGCAAAGGCCTTACAAAATATGTTGCCACATTGTAAGGGTTAAATATACTCACAATGTAAATTTTTAATTGCATATTCCTCTATAATTTTAATAGCAAATTAAATTAAATATATAGGTGAATAATTTATGACATGTATGGCCCAGTGGTAACGACGTCAGACTAGCGATCATATGATTTATGTCGAGTTGTCTGTTCAAATCTCAGCCATATCCACCAGGCTCAGCAGTAGGAGACCAGGAAAAGAAATTTAAAGCTATTTATGTAATTTGTTAAAAATTGTTGCGCAATTGAGATAAAAAAATATTATCATGCAAAGTAATTTATGGTCTGTATACTATGATTATATATATATATATATATATATATATATTTATATATATGTCTATATATATATATGTATTATTAATACCTGCTGCTAGTAATTCATCTTGAGAAATACATTCCCACCAAGCACCAATTTGAGATTCAATTCTCGTGAAAGCAGGCTGGGACAAACTTGGGGCATCCATAGTAGCCATCACTTCCTTCAGATGTGAAGCTCCGTTACCAGTGACGATGGATCCCCACACAGCTCGAACATTTATATCATAATGACCTGTAATTGTGTCCATGGTTTTTAGTTTTGGGCTTGTTTCAAATTTAAAACTTTTATTGCATCCACAGCAACAAACAGACAGGACGGACGCTAAACCATGTGTCCTAAGTTCCGAAGTAATTCGTACGACTGGATTGTCTGTAATAACAACTTGTTTCGCTGCCTCACACAATACAACATGTTTCATTACCTCATTCATGTGCGTTTTTAGACATCCTAGATTTATCAGTCTATATCCATTAATATTGATGTTTATTATACGACGCAATACAACCTTCAACGAATCAAATTTCTTACATCGATACAGAGTGTTTATGAATGGTAATACAGTAGGCAATTTCCTTTTGAATGATTTTGAACATGCTTTTTGTTTTGATACTTTCAATTTCAAAGGAGATATCTGGCGACATACATGTAATGATTGATTCCGCACTTTCCTCTTCTTAGAATGTATTCCAGTAGCCAGCCCAAAACGCTTACCTACTTTCCAGTGACACTTCATTTTCAAAATCAAATATTTACTCACAATAGAGTAATAAGTATAGTCACAAAATGACACAATTACAAAAAAATGAACTATACTAACAAAAGGAAACACTTTAAATGTTCATTTAAAATTAAAAGTACTTTAAAAGACGACTTTATGACAACTTTCAAACATATGACGACCATGTGCATGTCACTCCTCGAACACCATACACGATTTTTTCAATTTATTTGTGGCCATAAAAACATCCGGTTTCAAGGAAGTCGACCGACCACTATTTCAATTAAAGATCTAGACATAATATATGTGTGATCGGAAAAATGAATAATACAAATGTATTGCAAACGTACATATAAAAAAGTAAACACTTACCTTTTTATAAAAACCTTGAGAGCGTTCAAAAATGCATTTGTTATTGTCAGGCCATGATGTCTGGTTCAGCTAGCCGTTATTTGCCGGAAGTATATTCGAAAAATATTTCGTTTCAAAATCGATCATTTATAAATTATTCACGATCCGTTTGTTCTAAAATTTGTATAATTTGTTTATGAGGTAATTTCATGTCATGTTATTAAGTAAATATTTAATATAAGCAATATTTAACAAATTCGCATATACGAATCAATACACATCTCTGACCAAGATGGACGACCGATGAAATTAAATCGGGAGGAGAGTCAATTATATCAAGATTCTTTGAAAATAGTGTGTTTGAAGTAAGTGTCATTGTTATGGAGATATTATGAAAATGATATATTTTCATTAATTTTATTTTATAAGATCATAACTCTTATTGATCGCATGATATGCGCGTGGAAAGTTAGTATTTTTCCAAAATCTATAAATAGCGACTCATGGCATTGACATGTTCATTTTGAAATACGCATAGTGTCGTTGTGGGGCTGTATTGACGCAATTCAATGCTCGGAGTACCTTACATATAACTTGCATATACTGTTGGTGTTTTTATTTGGTGCATTTGTGTTTTTTTTATTGAAATTGAGAATTTGCCATAGATTGCAATATTTTTGCTAATAATTACATTATTACTAACATTTGTGAGTGTTTGTTTTTTAATTGTATACATATATGGAATACAAATGTGATTATTACAACCATATGTAAATTTCATTAACTTATTTTGGGTATTACTGATCATTTTTATATTTTAAAATTTCTTCTATGTGGGGTCATTTTGGGACTTTACATGAACCTTAACAAGGCGATTCACCTGCCGTTCAAGCCGTGTTATGTGTTTTTCATATCCATAAACTGGTCCACGTGCAGTTACTTCCCGTAGTGGAAACAATGAAGTCATTATGAACTTTGTTAATAACTCCAGCCTTCAACGACTTTTCAAGCATAAATAGGGAACTGAATAAGGACCGGTTTCCTCATGCATGCAGGGATAAAGGCAATGAATATGTCAATCCACTTTTCAAATTATACCATCTGCACTCTCTTGACAACAGCTTTATTTTATCGGCAACGTCAATGAAGTTAAGGTTATTTACTCAAACCTTTCAAAAGAGTATGCTGTAAATGACAATGTAAGCGTGTATGTACCTTCAACGTTCCTGCGGTGCGCTTGAAATACTTCAGTGACAATATGTTGGCAGTATTAATTTTTAGAAAATGTACTTTAAACGAAATAAGATAGACCTTAACGAAAGAAACATCTATGAAATTTTGAAAACAATGACTTATTCAGACGATATATTTATCTGTCACGACCAGTAAATTCCAAAATAATTGCTCATGTCTTAATTTTCGCGGCTGCCTCGCCATTTCTGGTGATGACCGAGTAAGGCATATGTAAAACACAACCTTGAACCGTATTACGTTATATGAAATAATCGAATTATTTTGTCGATGTCAAATGAACAAGAAGTATTGTTTTCAATGGTATTTTGATTTATGTTGGTATGTGTCATTTGCTTATGCAATAATAGCGAAAATACACATTTTCTCGGACATGATCATCTGCGAAAACGTGTATTATCCCCATATCTATATATATATATATAATAAATGAATTGTGGTTAAACACGTGTATTAGAGGTCATTCTTGAATTAAACATTATACGAATAGCTAAATAACCAAACATATATAGATGGAGGATATTAAAATGCTTTCTCGACATTTCCGTGAAATATTTGTTCTCAGTAATAAGTTTGCTTGTTGCTTTTTTCATAACAGATTTATGTATTTAATCTATTAATTTGTGCTATATTTATACTAGTAAAAACAATCACAATTCGCAAAAGTTGCTATATTCATTAATTTAATGTGTACAGCGTTTTACCTATAAAAATGGTATTGTAATGCAAAACTCTTATATTTCCGTTAGCAAGTATTTACATGCATTTACTGATGAAGAGCAATTGTCGTGCGGTCGTTAACGAACAGGCGAATGGGTAATACTATTACAATTTAACATAACAGTTCAATACGGCATCCTTTTCGATTGTATTGATAACAAATAATTAGCTATGTTTCATGTTAACACGTCTTCGACATTGGAATTAACTATTCTAAATGAATGCCGGAGTCTTCGGAAATAGCATGCACATCCGCCTCTACGAACAATTGATCGGATATGATTATCTCAGCGGACATTATAACCATTGGTAAAAACATTTAAACACGTTTGGATTTTTTTTCCAAATTCATTTTACCTGTAAACGTATTGATATCATCTGTAGCGGTAGGGATTGATTCATACTTTGTACATTGAAACACATCTTTAACATTACTTTGCTGAAAGCAGAAATATTAATATTTAAAAAATATGCGGAATCTGCAGCTTTAAAATTGAATTTTTGTATTATAAATTAAATGTTCTAGTATTGTGATCGCTAGCAATTCAAAGGCATATAATTCTTTTTGTTGAATGAGAAAAAGGAAATTAAAGATCACGCAACAATAAACGAGTGGTTTTAAGTTAAAAATAGCATGACTATGAGGAGTACACTGAAACAGTCATTGTGATTTAACAATCCAAACCACAATTATTTAAACATGACCTTTTTTTTAAAGGCGAAATATACAATTTTGAAACTTGTTATTACGCTGTAAACATATTTCGCTAACAAATCCCATATGGCATGTCAATAATATTACTAGCTACGAGTCCACAACATATCGAAATCATTGTTAAGAATGCCACTTTTTTGTTATTTTAAAAACTGTTTGCGATATTGATCTTTGCAAGTGGAACCCAAAGCCTCCCGTGACATATTTTTATCTCAATGTGATGAATGCATGTTGAAAGGTTCGGTTTGAAAGGTAGAGTTGAAGCCTGTAGAATCTGTATCTTAAAAGCTGCAAAAGCTGTGTCCTTTTGCATGCCATTTTTTAAATGCAACACAAATCTTGTAAATAATAGATCGCTTCAATACATAGTGTATAAACCAATTGAATCATCCCAGGATGTTGCGATGCGATTGCCTTGGAAAAATGAATATTTGCCATACGTGCGTTGCTAGAAGGTAAATTATTTTTATTTTTTGTCATTATGATGGTCTTCAGACAGTTATTTAAATGTAATATTAAGATTTGAATGCAGATTTCTCGGCCATGCTGTAAAGCATTGCATATATTGAAATAAGGATGAAATGCGTTACTGATCACCGAACATCTCATCAAATTGTCATGATATAGTTTTGAAATCTTTGTTGTACTGACGTTTAAACAAATAACAATAACTATTTATACATCATATGTTAGATCAAGAATGTGCACTTTTGATCAGTAAAACGTATTTGTTTAGGGATTCTTTCTAACATTAGATACATACATGTAATACTACACACGTGTACTTCTACTTCTGTATCAGTTATTGCATAAACTGAATCAATCATTCGTATGATAATAGCGATTATTTTGTATCGTTTCTTGTTTCTCTCTAAGGTCATACGTAATTTAACGCGGATTGCCAGTACACACAGTTTATGATGCTGCTGGTGGTGTTGCTGTTGCTAATGATGATACCAACTTTATTGATGATAACGATGATGATGATCATCATGATGGGAGTGATAGTAAAGATTATTCTGGTGATTTATATTAACTCTCTGCATTTCTTGGGAAACATTAAAATAGAGATAAATTATTGCTTTAACAGAAACATGGCGAACGTGTCAATAGAAGTTTTTGGCTTGGACGGTAGTTTTGCTACGGTAAATTGCACGTCAACCCCTATGAAGACTATCTCTGCTGAAAGACAACTTGACCTGAGTAAGAACATGTCCCCTATAGGCCATATTGTGGAAATGTTAAGCATTCCGGATTACTATATTACAATGTAACATCAATGGATGAATAACAGCCTGCA